>NC_069079.1:53955227-54258257 GCF_025698485.1 Gossypium arboreum
GGCAATGAGGTTTGGTAAATATCCTTATATTGCCCAGACGGGTAGACACACGGGCGTGTGTCTATGCCGCATGTGACACACGGTCAGCCCTATGGGCGTATGGTTCGGCCGTGTGACCCCTGCACGTAAAAGTTTCAAGTCAGTATGCATGTTAATTGTAACACCCCAAACCCGAGACCATCGCCGGTGTCGGACCCGAGGGGTTAACAAGCCAAGTTCACATGTTTTTGCCCACCAATTTGACATTTCCAGTCAGGCTGGAAAACTGCGTCACTGTCGCCTTAAAAATCATATCTCGAGTTTCAAAACTCGGAAACTGGTTTCGTAAATTTTCCCTGAATTTAGACTCATATATCCATCCATGGATTTATTTCTAGGATTTTGGTCGGGCCAATTGGTACAGTTTATTAGTTAAAGTTACCCTGTTACAGGGATCGACTGCTCTGACCTTCGCGCGGTATAACTTGAATATCTCTCTGTACAGGGCTTTGATGCTGGTTTCGTTTGTTTCTAATGAAACTAGACTCAAAATGGAATCTGTACATATAAGGTATATCTCCTAATTCTTTTGGATAATTTATAGTGAATTTTTAAAGTTGCGACAGGGAACCCAGAAACCATTCTGGCCCTGTCTTACAATAGCTTTAATATCTCTTAACCTGTAACTCCTATGACCATTTCGTTTCTTCCATATGAAAATAGACTCATCAAGGTTCATTTACATAGCTTATTCACTATTTAATTCCATTCCTATGAATTTTGGTGATTTTTCACATTCATGCCACTGCAGCTGGCAGCATCTGTTTTTAAGATAGGACTTACCTATTTGGTAGTCTCCATGATTCAACTAGTCTTACCATACATAGGTTCATATATGATCATTTTAACCATGCCAATGGCCGATCATATGACCAACATTCCCATTTCAAGCCATAGCCACATCATGACACAAAATATATACATACAACCCACAATTAGTCTAAGTTCATGCTTCCCTTTTCGAGCCATTTTCGCATGGCCGTACATACTTACATTACAACATATTTAACAAACAAGGGGTAGTCCTATACATGCCATCTCAAGTTCAACCAAAAATTTATACCAAAATGGAGGCTTGATAGTGTGGATGACTTGACTTCAACGATCCCAAATCCGATTGCTTGAGCGAAATCTAGAAAACTAAGAGCCAAAGCAACGGGTAAGCATTTTTTATGCTTAGTAAGTCTCAAGGAATATAATTAACTCTAATTACAGCAATACATTCACATAGCCAAATGCATCATTTCATTAATACACATTCTTACTTCATACTTCATCATTATATAAGTTCGCAAAGCATCAATCAATTCAATAACTGAAATTCATTAGTCGATTGAGCGAATGTTGCTCAAACACGCCGACTTTCCAATGCACATATAACGTACCTTATCCTTTGGGCTTTCCGAGTGTACTAATTGAATTCATTTCAGCAACCAACACTCACCTCCAGCCCAAGATTCTTGAATATAACCGGATATAATCACGTGCACAAATGCCTTCGGTCTTAGCCGGATAGAATAACTCGCACGAATGCCTTCGGCCTTAGCCCTGATATAGCCACTAGCACAATTGCCTTGGGTCTTAACCGGATATAATTTCCAGCATAATTGTCTTGGGCTTAGCCCGATATCATTCAATTTCTCATGCACACATACATCAATAATCATTGGACATACATATTTCATTTTCGTTACTAAGGCTCAAACACAATTATAATCATTAGCATATTCACCTTCGGGACTTAGCCCGGTGGAATTCAAATACTCATACACACATAATCAATAATCATACACAACCATATTTCATCTCACATAATTCAAGTAAGGTCACTTCTTGAGGACTTACCTCGGATGTTGTCGAACGGCTTTTTCGGCTATTCGATCACCTTTTCCTTCCCTTGTCCAATTGTGGCCCTCTTAGCTCTTGAGCTAATTCAAACAAATTCAATTTATTAAAACCTCATTGTGCTTGCTTATGGCGAATATGACAAGGATTTTAAATGGTCATATGGCCACTCTTTAGCTTGAATACACAATGGTCATGCACATTTTATATTACATCAAGCAATTCAATACAATTTATTTGAGCATCAAGGAAATGCTAAGGCCTTCAATAGGCTACCCAAGGCCGAATATTCATGTACATGTTGAGGTCAATTTTGCACTTAATACCTCACAAAAACAGCATGCAATTTACTAATTAATGCTTTGCACATTGTGGCCCAAAGCTTATAATATAGCATCAAGCACCTACATGTGTGCTAGGCAATTGTGCTTGAAATTTCACAAGCATTCTTCCACATCTTCTTCTTTAAACCAATATATTCATCACTTAGTTCATAACCAAAACATAATGCGAAATCATAAATATGCATATATGAGCATGGCCGAATTTTCAAGGTGTCCATAGCCATCCAAAACACAAATTTTAACTAACATGCAAGAAGCATGAATCATGCTCAAGAATGCATCATGGCGAATATGACAATCATGCTCCTTTTCAACTTCAATCATGATAAAACAAAGAGAAAACTCAAAATCTTACTCATGAGTAGAAAATCCATCATTGCATGCATCATCATCAAGCTTCACACTTAGCATGCAATGGCTTTATCACCATAACAACTTTGCCCAAATACCATTTCCATGGCATAACAAAGATTTGAGCCATGGCTAACATGCACATCAAGTTAGTAACCAAGTCATGCATGAAACTCCTAACACAACCTCGGACATACCTTAATCTTGATGTAAACTTAGCCAAATCTCCTTCTAGGTCTCTTCCAACCCAAGCATGAAGCAAAAATCCTCCCCTTTTCCCTTAGTAATTTGCCAAGAAGATGAGAAAGGATGAACAAATTTTTCTTTTCTTTCCTTAGTACATTCGCCAAGCCTATGGAGAAGGATGAACATTTTTTTTTTTTTTTCTTTTTCATACTCTTATTTTATTATTTCAAACATGCACCACTAGCAAAACATGTTTAAGACATGTTTTCTTTTGCCCATATTCATCACCATGGCCGCCACTATAGTCAAATTTGGGAATTTGACATGCAAGGACAACATTTCCTAGTGTGCATCAATAGGCCACTTCCACATTTGCCTATCTCAAATTCTAAATTTTCTCACACAAGTCCTTTCTAGTGAAATTCACCTTTATAACACTAAATCAATCATCAAAAATGTCATACATGAATACTCACATATTATAGGCATCAAAATAAATTTTAAATTATTGTTATGCCTCGGTTTTGTGGTCCCGAAACCACATTCCGGCTAGGGTCTATTTTGGGCTGTCACAACTCCCCCTCTTAAGGAATTTTCGTCCCGAAAATCTTACCGTAAATAGGTTCGGATATCGCTCTCTCATAGAGTTCTCGGTCTCCCAAGTAGCTTCTTCTATCCCGTGCTTGAGCCATAACACTTTCACTAGCGGAACCCGCTTGTTTCGCAACTCTTTCACTTCTCGTGATAGGATACGAATCGGTTCTTCTTCATAACTCATATTAGCTTGAATTTCAATTCCTGATGGACTAATCACGTGCGATGGATCGGATCTATAACGTCAAGCATCGAACGTGGAAGACATCGTGAACCTTTTTGAGTTCGGGGTAAAATCAAACGATATGCCACTGGACCGACTCGCTCTGATATCTCATATGGCCCAATGAACCTCGGGCTCAACTTGCCCTTACGGCCGAACCTGAGTATCTTTTTCCAAGGCGATACCTTGAGAAACACTTTATCACCCACCTGATACTCGATATCCTTACGCTTCATATCCGCGTCGACTTCGACGATCGAAGGCTATCTTCAAACTTTCACGGATTACTTTCACTTTCGCTCAGCATCCCTAATCAAATCCACCCGAAAATCTTGCTTTCACCAAGCTCGGTCCAAAACAATGGTGTACGGCATTTACGCCGTACAAAGCCTCGTAGGTGCCATCTTAATACTCGATTGAAAGTCGTTGTTGTTGTGGCGAATTCAATCAACGGCAAATACCGTTCCCATGAACCACTAAACTCGAGGACGCAACATCTTAACATATCCTCGAGTATCCGAATTATCCGCCGGATTGACCATCGGTTTGGGGTGAAAGGCGGTTGAAATGCAACTTGGTACCCAAAGCTTCTTGCAACTTTTTCCAAAATCGCGAGGTAAATCTCGGATCTCTATCCGACACGATAGAAATAGGCACCCGTGTAATTTCACAATCGAGAAACGATAATTCCGCTAATTTGTCCATTGAAAATCCGTATGTACGGGGACAAAGTGGGCCGACTTAGTCAATCGATCTACCACGACCCAAACCGCATCCTTCTTACTTGTCGACAATGGCGGTCCGGATACAAAGTCCATTGTGACTCGATCCCATTTCCACTCGGGTATCGTGATTGGTCAAGTAATCCACGAAGGCACCGATGTTCCGCTTTCACTTGTTGACATATTAAACATCTCAAACAAAGTCGGAGATGTCTCGCTTCATACCATGCCACCAAAATCGACGTTTCAAATCATTGTACATCTTCGTACTCCCGGTGGATTGCCATTCGGCTACAATGGGCTTCATTCAAATTATCGAAATGAGTTCAATTCTTTGGGACACACAGACGACTTTTGAACCTCAAACAATCGTCATCGTCGATTTGAAACTCCGAGTCCTTGTTCGAACACACGCAGCCGCTTTGCAACCAACTCGTCATCGACTTTCGAGCTTCTCGAATTTGGTGTGTCAATAATGGTTTGGCTTTCATTTCAGCCACTAACACACCGTCGGATCGGATAGACAAGTGCACATTCATCGTCAGAAAGTGAATAACGATTTACGACTCAAGGCATCCGCAACCACATTCGCCTTTCCCGTGATAGTCAATGATCACTCATAATCCTTTAACACTCGAGCCAACGTCTTTGTCGCAGATTTAAGTCTCGTTGGGTCATCAAATACTTGAGACTTTTGTGATCCGAGTATACATGGCACCTTTCACCAAATAAGTAATGTCGCCAAATCTTTAAGGCGAATCGATGGCGGCCAATTCGAGATCATGAGTCGGATAATTTTTCTCATGTGGCTTTAATTGCCTCGACGCACAGGCCACAACTCGACCTTCTTGCATTAATACGCAACCTAACCCAAGTAGAGAGGCGTCGCTATAGATAACAAACTCCTTGCTTGACTCGGGTTGCACTAGAATTGGGGCTTCACCAAATAAGTTTTCGATTGATCGAAGCTTTTTGGCATTTCTCCGTCCATTCGAACTTAACATCCTTTTGGAGTAAGCCGTCATCGGCGTGGCTATCGTTGAGAAGCCTTTTACAAATCGTCGGTAATAACCTAAGCAAGCCCCAAAAGCTTGAACCTCGAATATTTCTGAGGCTTCCAATTTAGTATGGCTGAAATTTTATTCGGTCGACTCGAATACCCGATCAGATACCACATGACCCAAGAAGCTAACCTCTCTTAACCGAACTCACACTTGCTTGAACTTAGCATATAATTGCTTGTCCGTAAAATTTGCAGCACTAACCGCAGGTGTTCAAAGATGTTCGGTCTCATTTCTTGAATAGACCAAGATGTCATCAATGAACACGACTACTTAATCGATCCAAATATGGTCTAAAGATTCGATTCATTAAATCCATAAATACCGCAGGGCATTAGTGAGCCCAAACGGCATCACCAGAACTCATAGTGACCATATCTCGCTCAAGGCGGTCTTGGGCACGTCTCGAATCTCGGATTCGCAATTGATAGTAGCCCGATCTCAAATCTATTTTCGAGAACACCGAGGCTCCTTCAGCTTGATCGAACAAGTCATCAATACGTGGCAACGGATATTTGTTCTTTATCGTCGCTTTGTTGTCGACGATAGTCGATGCATAGTCGCATGGTTCCATCCTTCTTCTTCACGAACAACACCGGCGCACCCAAGGCGAAAAACTCGGGCGAGAAAACCTCTATCCACCAATTCTTGCAACCGAGCTTTCAACTCCTTCAATTCCGTTGGTGCCATACGATACGGAGCTATCGAACCGGAGTGGTACCGGTACCAATTCGATGCCAAATTCTATTTCCGAACAGGTGGTAAACCCGGCAATTCTTGGGGAAAACATCCGGTATTCACAAACCACGGGCACAGATTCGGGTTTCTTCTCGATTCCTTGTCATCGAGTGCGTCGCAAGGTACGCCGCACCCTTTTCTTACATATTTCGGGCCAACATCGGCGATATTACGGTGGCAACCCCTTTAAGTCCGTGGACTCAACCCGAATTATTTCATTATTCGCGACCTCAAATCGATAGTCTTGCTCTTGCAATTTACAACCGCATCGTGCATGGTCAACCAATCCAAACCAAGAATAACATCGAACTCATCGAATGGCAAAAGCATTAAGTCCGCCGGAAAACAAGAACCTCGGAACACTAGGGGACTTTTCTTGCACACTTTGTTAACAAGCACGTAATGACCCAAGGGTTTGACACCGAATTACAAACTCGATGAGACTCAATGGGCAAAGTCTTCTTGGATGCTAAGGTTTCACATATATATGAATGAGTAGAACCGGGGTCAATCAAAGCAATTACATTTGTATTGAAAAGAGTGAAAGTACCGGTAATAACATCCGGAGAGGCGGCATCCTCGGCGTGCGCGTATGGCATAAGTCCTAGCAGAGCACGAGCCTCGAGATCGATGGTAGCATCTCTAGATCCTCTCGACCGCCAACGACATTGCCCATATTTCTAGGTGGCCTACCTCGGCGATGGTAGCACCGGGTTTGCACTCGACTAGCATTCTGCTCATGCATCCTCGGGCAATCCTTCATAAAGTGGTCGGCCGATCCACACTTATAGCAGAGCGATCACGAAACCAACAGCTCCCGAATGCCATTTGCCACAATGTGGACACTCCGCCTCTCTCGGCGATCATTTCCGCCACCGCGATCGAGGTGACTCGTGTGGTCACAGGGGTCGATCGCGTCCTCGTCTAGAAAAGCCCAAACGCCTCTAGACCGGCTCGCATCATCTCGAAATCTCTTCGATGCTTGTTGAAGAGACTTTCCGAGGACCTCTTCGAATTCTCCAATCCCCACATCAGCTTTTTGTTTCTCCTTTCTAAGCTCTTGACTTTACAAGCTCGCTCAACAAGTACTACGAACTCTCGTATCTCGAGAATGCCAACAAACATCCTTATATCATCATTCAGCCCATCCTCGAGCGTTTACACATAATAGCTTGGACGAAATGCATTCTCGCAGCGTCGGCTAAGCCTCACAAACTTTCGTTCGTAGTCGATAACGGACATAGAACCTTGCTTAAGATCAAGAAATTCCTCCGCTTTTGGTCGATGAATCTCGATGATATACTTTTTGAACTCGGTTTGAAAGAATTCCCAAGTCACTTGCTCTCTAGGCACCACAGAAGTCGAGTACTCCACCAATAGTAGGCGGACTCACGTAAAAGGAGATGGTACACTTTAAGCACTCATCGGTGTACAGGATAGCTCATCAAGCACCGGATAGTGTTATCTAACCAAAATTCAGTCGCTTCGGCATCATCATCATCCGTAGCCTTAAATTCAGTGGCCCCATGTTTTCGAATCCTATCGATTGGGGCTTACTTGACCTTATTTGGTCATCACGGAGGTATTGTAGGTGCGGGGTTGCATTTGTCGGGAATGGAGGTTGTGGAACAGTAGTGTTGGTTCGAATGTATTGATTAAACCATTCGTTCATCACACTATAAAAGGCTTGCTTAGCCTCGTCATTAGGATTGCTGGCCATAGGTTGAGAGTCCGCCGGCGCTGTCCCTTGCGCGGGAGCAGGCGCCACACTCTCCACATCATCAGCTATCGCTCGGTTGGGATCGGGATCCATTGCTATAAACAAACATAAAGTCAAGTTGTCAGAAATCATCACACTATCGATTCATCATTTAATGGCATGTATAGCTAGACCCCAAACACATCACGGTAGTCCTAGAATCGACTAAACCGTGGCTCTGATACCAATAAAATTGTAACACCCCAAACCCGAGACCATCGCCGGTGTCGGACCCGAGGGGTTAACAAGCCAAGTTCACATGTTTTTGCCCACCAATTTGACATTTCCAGTCAGGCTGGAAAACTGCGTCACTGTCGCCTTAAAAATCATATCTCGAGTTTCAAAACTCGGAAACTGGTTTCGTAAATTTTCCCTGAATTTAGACTCATATATCCATCCATGGATTTATTTCTAGGATTTTTGGTCGGGCCAATTGGTACAGTTTATTAGTTAAAGTTACCCCTGTTACAGGGATCGACTGCTCTGACCTTCGCGCGGTATAACTTGAATATCTCTCTGTACAGGGCTTTGATGCTGGTGTCGTTTGTTTCTAATGAAACTAGACTCAAAATGGAATCTGTACATATAAGGTATATCTCCTAATTCTTTTTGGATAATTTATAGTGAATTTTTAAAGTTGCGACAGGGAACCCAGAAACCATTCTGGCCCTGTCTTACAATAGCTTTAATATCTCTTAACCTGTAACTCCTATGACCATTTCGTTTCTTCCATATGAAAATAGACTCATCAAGGTTCATTTACATAGCTTATTCACTATTTAATTCCATTCCTATGAATTTTGGTGATTTTTCACATTCATGCCACTGCAGCTGGCAGCATCTGTTTTAAGATAGGACTTACCTATTTGGTGGTCTCCATGATTCAACTAGTCTTACCATACATAGGTTCATATATGATCATTTTAACCATGCCAATGGCCGATCATATGACCAACATTCCCATTTCAAGCCATAGCCACATCATGACACAAAATATATACATACAACCCACAATTAGTCTAAGTTCATGCTTCCTTTTCGAGCCATTTTCGCATGGCCGTACATACTTACATTACAACATATTTAACAAACAAGGGTAGTCCTATACATGCCATCTCAAGTTCAACCAAAAATTTATACCAAAATGGAGGCTTGATAGTGTGGATGACTTCGACTTCAACGATCCCAAATCCGATTGCTTGACGAAATCTAGAAAACTAAGAGCCAAAGCAACGGGTAAGCATTTTTTATGCTTAGTAAGTCTCAAGGAATATAATTAACTCTAATTACAGCAATACATTCACATAGCCAAATGCATCATTTCATTAATACACATTCTTACTTCATACTTCATCATTATATAAGTTCGCAAAGCATCAATCAATTCAATAACTGAAATTCATTAGTCGATTGAGCGAATGTTGCTCAAACACGCCGACTTTCCAATGCACATATAACGTACCTTATCCTTTGGGCTTTCCGAGTGTACTAATTGAATTCATTTCAGCAACCAACACTCACCTCCAGCCCAAGATTCTTCGGAATATAACCGGATATAATCACGTGCACAAATGCCTTCGGGTCTTAGCCCGGATAGAATAACTCGCATACGAATGCCTTCGGCCTTAGCCCGGATATAGCCACTAGCACAATTGCCTTGGGTCTTAACCGGATATAATTTCAGCATAATTGTCTTCGGGCTTAGCCCGGATATCATTCAATTTCTCATGCACACATACATCAATAATCATTGGACATACATATTTCATTTTCGTTACTAAGGCTCAAACACAATTATAATCATTAGCATATTCACCTTCGGGACTTAGCCCGGTGGAATTCAAATACTCATACACACATAATCAATAATCATACACAACCATATTTCATCTCACATAATTCAAGTAAGGTCACTTCTTGAGGACTTACCTCGGATGTTGTCGAACGGCTTTTTCGGCTATTCGATCACCTTTTCCTTCCCTTGTCCAATTGTGGCCCTCTTAGCTCTTGAGCTAATTCAAACAAATTCAATTTATTAAAACCTCATTGTGCTTGCTTATGGCGAATATGACAAGGATTTTAAATGGTCATATGGCCACTCTTTAGCTTGAATACACAATGGTCATGCACATTTTATATTACATCAAGCAATTCAATACAATTTATTTGAGCATCAAGGAAATGCTAAGGCCTTCAATAGGCTACCCAAGGCCGAATATTCATGTACATGTTGAGGTCAATTTTGCACTTAATACCTCACAAAAACAGCATGCAATTTACTAATTAATGCTTTGCACATTGTGGCCCAAAGCTTATAATATAGCATCAAGCACCTACATGTGTGCTAGGCCGAATTGTGCTTGAAATTTCACAAGCATTCTTCCACATCTTCTTCTTTAAACCAATATATTCATCACTTAGTTCATAACCAAAACATAATGCGAAATCATAAATATGCATATATGAGCATGGCGAATTTTCAAGGTGTCCATAGCCATCCAAAACACAAATTTTAACTAACATGCAAGAAGCATGAATCATGCTCAAGAATGCATCATGGCGAATATGACAATCATGCTCCTTTTCAACTTCAATCATGATAAAACAAAGAGAAAACTCAAAATCTTACTCATGAGTAGAAAATCCATCATTGCATGCATCATCATCAAGCTTCACACTTAGCATGCAATGGCTTTATCACCATAACAACTTTGCCCAAATACCATTTCCATGGCATAACAAAGATTTGAGCCATGGCTAACATGCACATCAAGTTAGTAACCAAGTCATGCATGAAACTCCTAACACAACCTCGACATACCTTAATCTTGATGTAAACTTAGCCAAATCTCCTTCTAGGTCTCTTCCAACCCAAGCATGAAGCAAAAATCCTCCCCTTTTCCCTTAGTAATTTCGCCAAGAAGATGAGAAAGGATGAACAAATTTTTCTTTTCTTTCCTTAGTACATTCGGCCAAGCCTATGGAGAAGGATGAACATTTTTTTTCTTTTTTTTTTTCATACTCTTATTTTATTATTTCAAACATGCACCACTAGCAAAACATGTTTAAGACATGTTTTCTTTTGCCCATATTCATCACCATGGCCGGCCACTATAGTCAAATTTGGGGAATTTGACATGCAAGGACAACATTTCCTAGTGTGCATCAATAGGCCACTTCCACATTTGCCTATCTCAAATTCTAAATTTTCTCACACAAGTCCTTTCTAGTGAAATTCACCTTTATAACACTAAATCAATCATCAAAAAATGTCATACATGAATACTCACATATTATAGGCATCAAAATAAATTTTAAATTATTGTTATGCCTCGGTTTTGTGGTCCCGAAACCACATTCCGGCTAGGGTCTATTTTGGGCTGTCACATTAATAAACAAAAAGGCAGAGACAGGGCCGTGTGTCACAGCCGTGTGGAGGACACGGCCTAGTACAAAGGCGTGTGCCTTGGCCGTGTGACAATTTAGGAATGCTGACGTCAGAAACAAAACACCCAGGTTTTTGCACATGGGTTAAGACAGAGGCGTGTCGTGGCCGTGGGAGGGACACGGGAGATTGACACAGACATGTGTTTGGCCATGTGAAAACCCCTGTAGGTGTGAATTAGAATTTAATTCCACACGGGTGTGGGACACGGGCGTGTCCCAGGGTGCTTAGGCCATGTGAGCCACACAGACCACCAGCATGACCATGTCGAAATGGTCACACGGGCGTGTTACCCTTCCACACAAACGTGTGCCCTATTTTAAAGCAAATTTCTTAAGGTTGGTTTAAGGACCGAGATTGGTTCTAAATAGTTTTTAACGGTCGATTTGGGGCTTGTAGGCCCATAATAAGAAGTTTAAAGTAGAAATTGAAAAATTTTTAATTTTGACCAAGTCTCGGTGACTTGGGACTGTTTGTATGTATAAGATAAAGTTATGTAATGCCTCATACTTTGACCCGACATAAGTTACGGGTATAGGGTGTTACAACTAATATGTCGTCTATCAAGTCCAATTGGGGAGATGCTTTGTCTTAGGTAGAGGAGTGGATGACTCCCAAAAGATAGAGACATAGATGTCACTAACTAGACTGATAGTACATCAGACAAGATCTAAGGAGAATAGATTCTGAATCTGTACCACCCCTTACCTATACCCAAGACTGAGACAAGGTACGAGGCGTTACCAGACACATGCTCGGACACTTTCGAAAAATACAGGTTAAAAATTTTCATTCTAATTTACAAGCAATCATACAACATCATAGTGTCCCTATTAGAGGCCTACGAGGCCCAAAACAACATCATAGTGTCCCTATTAGTAGGGTTATGCCTCACACGCCCGTGTAGAGGCAAAACTCACACCCGTGTACTTAGGGACACGCCCTTGTGTCCTACCTTGTTGAATTATTTGGGTTTATATTTTATTTCTAACCTACAGGGGTTTTCACTCGGCCAAGAACACGCCCGTGTTCTTCACATGGCCTAGACACGCCCGTGTCTTAGCCCGTGTCCAAAAACCCAGACATTCTGTTTATGATGTCATCATTCATTTTAAGGCACATGGTCAAGGCACACGCCCGTGTGCTAGGCCGTGTCCTCCACACGATTGAGACATACGGTCGTGTCTCTGCCCATGTGTTTACTATCATGCAAACAGACCTAAAATTTTAGGTGCAGGGGGCACACGGCCAAGCAACATGCCCATGGGGGCTGACTGTGTGTCACACGCAGCGTAGACACATGCCCGTGTGTCTACCCATGTAGACTTTTTTAGGGCTATTTTCCAAGCCTTTTGTCACCCTCTAACATCCATACACACTTAGTGATTTCAATGGTATGTAACATGGCCTAATTATACTCTTAGACAACCTTTGACATAACTCATTGCATGCTAACCTCATTTCATCGGTTTAGTACATGCTAAATTATCCTTTTCGCATTAGGGATTAACATAGCACAATTCATACTTAGGCCATATTATAACCATATACCATTGTATGCTATGTCCACTCTCAAATTATTAGGTCCCATTTTCAAGCATCCATTCATGATAAATTTCATCATCATATCTCATGAAACATTTAAACATAAATATGCATCATTAGTAGGTTTACAACTTACGTCAATACGAGCCATATCTCATAGCCATATACAAAAGTATAAGTATACCATTTAAGCTCTTACATTGGCTAGCCAAATGACACATATAACAAAATAACCAAAAACCCTATACATGCCATTAAACAAAATGAAAGTATCTATATACCAAGTAGGATTAGTCGATAGTGTGTTGATTCTCTAACCGTCTTCCAATCTTCACGATCCACGAGCTTTGAAAGATAGGGAAAGGAGAAGGGGGTAAGCATTAATATGCTTTGAAAGTCTGGATAACTGGAAAGCAAACTTACTTGTTAATTAGCATACAACCCTATTAACCAATAATTCCAACAAGAATGAAATAGTTTCCCTATCACATGCACTCAACCATCAAGCTAGTCTCATAACAATACATCATGACATTAGTCTTAGATGAGCTCATCAATTAAATATTCCCATTCTTTATTTTAGCATATTAATCCCGTTGGATTTCTCAGAAAATCTCGATGGATAGCCATTTACCGTCAAGTCATAGAAGTGATCATCTCGAGTACACACTCTCGCGATCCTTATATCTTATGGTAGAATTACCTGTCCAGGCTAAATCCCCTGTAGTATTAAATCATAGAGCATTTTCGGGATCACCAGTCCAGGCTAAATTCCTTTTTAACGACAATTGCTCTCATAAGCTCGGATCTGAATTGTGAGTCTAGGCTAAATTCAGTCCTCAATCGGATTACCCATCCGGGCTAAATCCTTAATGCACTATATTCTTTGGGAGGCTCGATCACTCAATGAACACCCGTCCGGGCTAGATCCTTTCTATTTTGAGATCATCGGATTACCTATCCGAGCTAAAACTTTTTCTGCAACACATGAAGGATCTCAAGTCATGTAAACTGTAACACCCCTTACCATACCTAAGACCGGGACAAGGTACGAGACATTATAGAACATAAATAGGGTATTTTTAGAAAATATGGGTCATAAAATTTCATTCCAAATTAAAACCGATCAAACAAAATCATTTTGTCCTTATCATGGACCTTCGAGGTCCAAAACATACATTAAAAGTAACTCGACACTAAACCGAGAACTTAAGAAAATTATAAGAAAGTTTCTAGGTTTAAGCTTCACACACCCGTGTGGAGGCAATGCACACGCCCGTGTGCTTTGGACATGCCCATGTCCCTTACCCATGTGAAATTTTTAGAATTTATTTTTCATTTCGAACCTACAAGGGATTTCACACAGTCGAGCACAAGCCCGTGTCCTTCACACGGCCTAGACATGCCCGTGTCCCTCACACAGCCTAGACATGCCCGTGTCATCGTCCGTGTCCAAAAACTTGGACATCTATTTATGACATCATCATTCATTTAGGGGCACACGGCCAAGGCACACTCCCTTGTGCTAGGTCGTGTCCTCCACAGGGCTGAGACAAATGGCCGTGTCTCTGCCCGTGTGTTTACTACCATGCATACTGACTTAAAAATTTTAGGCGCAGTGGACACATGGCCATTCAATAAGCCTATGGGGCAGACTGTGTGTCACATACGGCCTAGACACATGCCCGTATGTCTACCCGTGTGGACCTTTTTGAGGGCTATTTTCCAAGCCAATGGTCACCATTAATCACTCATACATTCAAACGCACTTTATAACATGCAACATGACATATTTGTGCACTCAAACATTCCTCACCGTGGCACTCTCACATCTTCATAATGTCATTTTATTGCACACTCATTTGCTACACCATTTAGAGGTATTCCACACCAATTTCATGCATTATTAAACTTGTTATCATGACTTCAATTTGTGCATTCATACTTTACCAAGAAAAAATATATCCTACCATAAAAACACTAGCACATGCATGCATGGGTAATTAGATTACAACCCAAATGATCAAGTATGAGCCATATCACATGACCATTACAAAATGAATCATCATTATCATAGGCCTTCATAATTTGGCCAAATAGCATGACACATATCACAAAATGACCAAGTTTCCTATACATGCCATACTCAAAATAATAATTTCATTATACCTAATAGTCTTTTGATAGTGTGATCGAATACTCTGACAGTTTCCGATCCTCGAGCTAGCTTGGCGGAACGATAAAGGATGGAAAAAGAGATAGGACTAAGCATTAAAGCTTAGTAAGTCCACATGTAAAAAAAAATGCAATAGATGTAAACAATTAACATGCTAAAACACGATAATATATACATAAAGATTATTCTTCATTCAAACCTCTTTGCTTACTCATCATATGCACATATATATACTTGCTCATCGTAAACCGATCTTCATTAAGGTATTACTCATAGGCTTAGCATATATACCTATACTCATCGTAAAGTATCCATACCCATACCTCTTTCATATGTCCTTCTTGTGACTTTCATTACATTCATTACAATATCTGTTGAACATTCAGAATACTATTGGATATGCGGAAACCTTGCACATAGGTGCCTCAAATACAAACGTAGCCGAAGCTACCACATAACAAGTAACGCATCCATAATGAACTTGGACCTCTCAACGAGCTCGGATGTTACATGAATCTCATACATCATGAACTCGGACCACTCAACAAGCTCGGATGCTAGCATCCATAATGAACTCGGACCTCTCAACGAGCTCAGATGCCACATATCTCACGAACTTGGATCACTCAATGAGTTCAGACTTCTTAGTTCCTAGTGACATGTCACTTGTATCCTAAACTATTCCTAAGGTTCAAACGAGATTTTTCCTTACTTGCATATGGTATCTCCATCGTACTTGCTCGTAACATCGTAAATCACGACCATAATAACATTTATGCTTTCATAACAATCAATAAGCATATAACTCATAATTACAATAAAACATTTATCACATTATATTAAAGCTTTTAAAACATACTACCATACCACATTATTTGCATATGTACTTACCTCGATATAAAACGGCGGTAATCGAGCCTAGTTGTCGTATACTTTATTCTTTCCTCGATCAAGTCCCGATTCACATTTTTCTTGATCTATAATGCCAAATTTAACTTATTCATTATTCGCATTATTCAAACGGTTCCATAAATCATACTTTTGAAAATTTACAATTTGACCCCAAAACTTTCACATATTTTTGATTTTGCCCCTAGGCTCGTAAAATGAAATGCATGCATTTTCTTGATTACCCAAGCTTGGCCGAACCTTTTCTATGCTCATATCAACCCATATTTTCTTTTATTTCACATTATTACTACTCACTTTTTCACTTTTACAAACAATTCCTTTATTTAGGTGTTTTTACCAAAAATCACCTAATAAAATATGTTCATCATGCATCAAACATTCATATTACTCCATTAATCATCAAAATACAAGCATGTCATTCAGGGTCAATTTTCATACATGAACCCTAGACCAAAATATAGCTAGAAATGGGTAGACCATGTGACCGAGACTTCAAAAATAGAAAGAACATTAAAAACGGGGCTAGGGAACACTTACTATTAGCTTGGAAATGTTGAACAAAACCCTAGCTATGGTGTTTTGTGATTTTCAGCAGCCAAGGAGGAAGATGGAAACATTTTTGGTTTGATTTTCCCTTTTTATTCTTTTAATTACCTAATGACCAAAATGCCCTTAGGGTTTCTGTTTCCAAATTTTTCCTAGGCATGTCCATTTTTGTCCAAAATTTTAGAAATTGGTCAAATTACTAATTAGGACCCCCTAATTCATAATCTAAAGCAATTTCATGCTAAAAGCTTCTAGAGCTCAAGTTTTGCACTTTATTCAATTTGGTCCCTAAAATGTAATTGAACATTTTATGCTTAGAATTTCTTCATGTAACTTTCACACAAGCATTCATTCATAACATAAACCTCACAAGAATCATATAATAATTATTTCTATCTCAGATTTGTGGTCTCAAAACCACTGTTCTGACTAGGCCCTAATTCGGGATGTTACAACTTCTCCCATATAGGGATTTTTGTCCTCGAAAATCTTACCGGTAAAAAGGTTTGGATATTGTTTCCTCATGGCCTTCTCGGGCTCCCATGTAGCCTCTTCAACCCCTTGTCTTTTCCATAAAACTTTCATAAGAGTAATGCTTTTGTTTCGCAATTGCTTGACTTTTCGAGCCAAGATCCTAACGGGTTCCTCACCATAAGTCATACCCTGTTTGATTTCATCCTCTATTGGTATAATCACATGTGAAGGTTTGGATCTATATCAATGTAACATGGACACATGAAACATATCGTTAATCCTTTCTAATTCAGTCGGCAAAGCCAATCGATAAGCAACAGGCCCTTTCCTCTCGGTAACCTCATACGGTCCTATAAAATGAGGATTCAACTTGCCTTTTCTATCGAATCTCAAAACCCTTTTCCATGGGGATACTTCCAAGAATACCTTATCACCAACCTGATATTCAATTTATTACCTTTTTAAATCCGCATATGACTTTTTCCTATCTGACGCCGCTTTCATACAATCACGAATTACTTTCACTTTTTCCCGGTTTCCTTAATCAAATCTATCCCATGAATCTTACTCTCCTTAAGCTCAGTCCAATACAATGGTGTACAACATTTACATCCATACAAAGCTTCATAAGATGCCATCTTCAAACTCGTCTGATAGCTATTGTTATAGGCAAATTCAACCAAAGGTAGGTACTTTTACCAACTACCTTGAAATTCAAGAACACAACATCTAAGCATATCTTCAAGTTTCTGAATTACTGTCTTGGATTGTCCATCAGTCTGTGGATGAAAAGCGGTACTAAAATTCAGCTTTGTACCCAAAGCTTCTTGTAACTTTTTCCAAAACCGCAAAGTGAACCTTGGGTCCTTATCTAAAATAATCGATAAAGGTACTCCATGAAGCCTCACAACCTCATAAATATACAGTTCAGCTAACTTATCAAGTGAATAATCAATGTGTACCAGTACAAAATGAGTTGATTTAGTCAATCTTGTAACACCCCTATCCCGTAACCGTCGCCAGAATAGGTAAGGGGCATTACCGGACTTGTAACTCATGTCAGAACAGTAAAATTTTGAACTTTTTCTTGAAATAAAGATCGTTCATTTAAATAAGTACTAAGCACAGCCAGAGGTAAAATTTAAACTTCACTAAGTAAACATTCAAAAGATGCCATTTTCGCATGGCTTACATACATTAACTAAAAATATTCTTTCGCCACTAGTCTATTCTATACATGCCATAAAATAATTCTAAACATAACAGTAACAAGCGGTGGATAGTGATAGTGTGACTAGTTCTTTGACGATCCTCGAGCCTCAGTAGCCGCAATGAGATCTATAAAACAGAGGAAACAGAGTAAACGGAGTAAGCATTACAATGCTTAGTAAGTTTTAAGCAGTGTCAACAGATAACAATCAAATTATAACATAGTTGTTCGTATTTTTACTTCACTCTTCCTTCGGGCATACCATCCTTTTACCGAATATGCACATCTCATCATATACAATAGGCAGATAAACTTTCACATAAAAGTGAGCTCATGTGACATAGTTATATCGTATGATTTCACATAACCTCTCACACTGATCCGATGTCACATAATCATAGGAATAGTCTCATAGATTGCTCTCGTATGCATCACATAACTACCTTATGATTTAGTTCAAATCAAGCTCACATATAAACTTGGAGTACATACCTGTTTAACCTTTCGCATTGAATATATTTATAAGCAATTCTTATTACGAAGTCTTATAGCTTTAACCTCTACTCGGATTATCGGCGAGACCTTTAGCCTCGCATTTAAATCTCCACACGGTTATCGGGCCTTACCGGACAAAATCTCCACACGTAGTCATCGGGTCTTACCCGGACATACTCTCCACACGTAGTCATCGGGTCTTACCCGGGCATACTCTCCACACGTAGTCATCGGGTCTTACCCGACATAATCTCCACACGTAGTCATCGGGTCTCACCGAATATATTTCAAGTTTCATGTACATTTAATCACATGTTACAACATTCACATCGACTGTCATATTTGTAATTCATTTGCCTCATCAAATATCTAATAATACACACCTTTCACATTTGGTCGTTCGGCCACAATATACGCACATCGCCTACATATTTCACACTAGCCATTCGGCTTTACCACATATACATATCTCATATGTATATTTCACATTGACCATTCGGCTTTACCGCATATATGCATGTTCATATTCACCACATTGGCCATTCGGCCTTATCACACATATGCATGCTCACATTCATCACATTGGCCATTCGGCCTTATCACATATATGCATGTTCACATTCATCATATAGGCCATTTGGCCTTATCACATATATGCATGTTCATATTCACCACATTGGCCATTCGGCCTTATCACACATATGCATGCTCACATTCATCACATTGGCCATTCGGCCTTATCACATATATGCATGTTCACATTCATCACATAGGCCATTCGGCCTTATCACATATATGCATGTTCATATTCACCACATTGGCCATTGGGCCTTATCACACATATGCATGCTCACATTCATCACATTGGCCATTCGGCCTTATCACATATATGCATGTTCACATTCATCACATTGGCCATTCGGCCTTATCACATATATGCATGTTCATATTCACCACATTGGCCATTCGGCCTTATCACACATATGCATGCTCACATTCATCACATTGGCCATTCGGCCTTATCACATATATACACATTCACATTCATCACATAAAATCCTAAATCAAAATATAAATTTTCATGTATTCACATCACAATTATCCAAATATACTTCACATACCACATATACTGTCATGTATACACTTTGTCTTGGCTCATTTTCCAATGAATAATTCAATTTCACGCCATACTCTCATTTCATATTCGAATACTCATAAACTTACAATTTCACAAATTTTAATATCGAAGATCCGTCTAGCACTCATATATCGTTTTACAATATCACGATTTAGAATTCACGTATGGGTTTAATCAATAGCTTATGTGCAACTAAAACAAGTTTTATCCATATTTACAACAAAATCACATATTCACTACGAGCTGTTTTCCTGAGCAATAGTCACTAAATTATTTATAACTGGAGGTACAAAACTCCAAATCACTTGCCGTTAATTTTCCCTGAATATAGACTCGTATATCTTCCATCCATAAAATTTCCAGAATTTTAGGTTTGGCCAATCAGTACCAGATTTTTCTTAAAGTTTCCCCTGTTTCACTGTTTGACTAATCTGACCACTCTTCACTACGAATCAAATTTTTAATTGTACAGAATTCATAATGTGTTCTATTTGATTTAATTTGAAACTAGACTCATTAAGGAGTCTAAGCATATAAATCTTATCTTATAACCATTTTTGTACAAATTATAATGATTTTCCAAAAACAGAACAGGGGATTTCGGAGTCATTCTGACACTGTCCCACACAACTTTAAATATCTCTTTATAGGAAATTTCTTTGCTTCCACGGTCTCTTTTATAAGAAACTAGACTAACTAAGCTTTGATTACATATTTTATTCAGCCTATAATTCCACACCAAAAATTTATAGTGATTTTCTAAAATCATGTTACTGCTGCTGTTCAAAGCAAATTATTACAATTTGCTCTTAAATTTCCAAGTCCAAACACTTATGAACTTACCATTTGAGTTTAAGACATATCATGACCACATCATATCTTATTAAATCAACTCATTATGTCCTATTATGATTGAATTTACTCAACGTTTAATCGGTTAAAACTTACCTCGGATGTGGTCGAACGATCTCGGCGGCTATTCAATCACTTTTTCCCTTCCCTTATCCAACTTTGGTCCTCTAAGCTCTTGAGCTAATTCAAACAAATTTAACTTATTAAAGTCTCATTATGCTAGCTTATGGCCGAATATGACAAGGAGTTTGATAGGTCATATGGCCACCTTTAGCTCAAACACAAAATGGTCATACGCATTTTTAATCACATTGAGCAATTTAATACAATTAATCTAACATTTCCTCATGTGCACCTTTATGACCGAATACATGCAACACCAAGCTATCTATTCATTCATGTGTGCATCTTATTTAAGCATGTATATCCACAATCAATTCATCATATAAATATCTATGATTTCACTCAAATAATCTCATTACAACACATGGTGCTCCAACCATTATTTAAACTCAAAGCTCGGCTAGTACACATATATACACTAGCAATCAAATACTAACATTTGCACTTCATCTTAATAGCTAGCTTAGCAAACCTTCATTTAACACATAATTCATACATATCACATTCCAAGCATTCACTCAATTCTATCACTTAAAACACACACATTACTCAATAACTTCATAGTTCAAATTCGGCAACTACACCACTAATATTCAAAATCATATTCGGCCTTAGTATTCCCTTGTTAGCCGATTTTTCTTCATTTAGCAACTAGTGCACATATGTGCTCATTTGCTAGACTCTACTTCACCCAACTACCCTTTCTCATCCAATTAACATGAACAGCATTTTCTCATGACATCAAGCATTCTTTAATTCGGCTATTACTAGTATGAGCTTTAACCATTCATATTTTTAGAAAGACCAAGTTCTTTCCTCAATACATTCATCATCAAGATTCAAGTAAAGCAATCAAAATTTCTGCATGGGCTAAGCAAGAACCATGATAATTTACCTAAAACAAGTAATTATTTCACAATTTCAACACAATGTACTAACCTTCCTAAGGATTCAAGTGACCGAAATTTCTTCCCCTCCTTTGCTTCTTCTATTCGGCCAAGTTGAACAACAAAGAAAGAACTTTGTTTTTCTCCTCTTTCACTAGTCACGGCAATGGGGGGGCAACCACACACCCATTTTTTTTGTCATCATTTACCTTCCCATTATTATTTTATCATTTCTAACATAAACCATTAACACAACATGTTTTATGACATGTTTTGCCCATCACCCTTTGTCATGGCCGGCCACTAGTAATTAAATGGGGGAAATTGACATGCAAGTCCACCCCTTTGATTACATGCACTAATAGATCCTTATATATTAACCTATCACATTTCAAAAGTGTCACACGTAAGTCCTATTGACTAAATTCACATGCAATTTACTAAATCGAAGCTTAAAACTTTCACACATTCATAATCACATATTTTAGACAATAAATATCATATTCAAATAATTTGGTGACTCGGTTTAGTGGTCCCAAAACCGCTTTCCGACTAGGGTCAATTTAGGGGTGTCACAAATCTGTCAACCACTATCCATACGACATCTTTCTTTCTCGGTGTCAATGACAAGCCTGTCACAAAGTCCATAGTAATTTTGTCCCATTTCCATTCAAGAACTAAGATAGGCTGAAATAAACCTGAAGGTACCTGGTGTTCAGCTTTTACTTGTTAGCAAATCAAGCATCTCGACACAAATTCAGATATATCTCTTTTCATGCCATTCCACCAATATATTTTTTTAAATCATTGTACATTTTTTTGCTACCTGGGTGAACTGACATACTTCCTTTATGAGCCTCATGCAAAATATCTCGAATCAACTCAGCATTCTTTGGAACACAAATCCTTCCACAGAACCTTAGACAACCATCAGGATCTCTCTGGAAATTTGATTCACTTCTCGACTCACACTGAGCTTTCTTAGCTTGTAACTCTTTATCAGCTTCCTGAGCATCACAAATCAGTTGAAGAAAAATCAGTCTAGCTTTTAACTCTGCTAGAATAGCACCATTATGAGATAGGGCTAGCTGTGCATTCATAGCTCTCAAAGTAAATAAATACTTTCTGCTCAAAGCATCGACAACCACATTTGCCTTACTGGGGTGATAATCTATCACAAGCTCATAATCTTTTAATAATTCAAGCCATCTTCATTGCCTCAAGTTTAAGTCCTTTTGAGTCATCAGATATTTAAGACTTTTATGGTTTGAATAGACATGGCATCTCTCCCCGAATAGGTAATGCCGCCAAATCTTCAAAGCAAATACAATAGCAGCTAATTTTAAATAATGTGTAGGATAGTTCTTCTCGTGGGGCTTCGTCGAAGCATAAGCTACTACCTTACCTTCTTGCATAAGAACACAACCCAATCCATTCAAGAATGCATCACCATAAATCACAAATTCTTTACCTGATTCCGGTTGTACTAACATTTTTGCCTCGGTTAACAAAGCTTTCAGTTTCTCAAAGCTCTGTTTGCATTCTCTGTCCGTTCGAACTTAACATCTTTTTGCAATAGCCTCGTCATTGGGGTGGCTATCATCGAAAATCCTTTCACAAACCGTCTGTAATAACCCGCTAAACCCAAAAAGCTCCTAACTTCAGTTACATTTCTTGGTGGTTTCCATTCAACAATAGCAAAAATCTTATTGGGATCAACTCGTATACCATCTCCTGAAACAATGTGTCCTAAGAACCCAACCTCTTGAAGCCAAAACTCATTATATAACTGTTTATCCCTCAGAGTCTGCAAAACAGTCCTCAAATGCTCGGTATGCTCTGCCACATCTCCAGCATAAATTAGAATATCATCGATAAACACCAAAACAAACTTATCTAAATATGGCCAAAAAACTAGGTTCATTAAATCCATAAACACGGCTGGAGGATTCATTCGTCCAAATGGCATAACAAGGAACTCATAACGACCGTACCTCGTTCTACAGGTAGTCTTAGGCACATCAGACTCTTTCACTCGTAGCTGGTAGTATCCGGACCTCAAGTCTATCTTAGAGAACCACATCGCTCCCTTCAGTTGATCAAACAAGTCATCAATCCTTGGAAGAGGATACTTATTTTTGATTGTCACCATATAAAGTTTCTGGTAATCAATGCATAATCTCATAGAGCCATCCTTCTTTTTCACGAACAGTATGGAGCACCCCACGGTGAAAAGCTTAGTCTTGCGAAACCTTTGTCGGTCAACTCTTGCAACTGTGGCTTCAATTCTTTCATTTCTTTAGGGGCCATCCTATATGGGGCAATAGAGATAGGTGCCGTTCCTGGCAGTAGCTCAATACTAAAATCAACTTCTTTAACTGGAGGTAAACCCGACAATTCCTCTGGAAATATGTTTGCATACTCGCACACCACCGGCACTGATTCGATTTTCAATTCAGATTCCTTAGTATTCAATATGTATGCCAAATAAGCTTCATACCCTTTTCTCATATATCTCCAAGTAACCATCGAAGATATAATCATTGGCGACTTATCCGCATCATCTGATTCAACTCGAAGAATTTCACCGTTTTCATATTTCAATTTCATAACTTTCTGTCTACAATTCACTATAGCCTCATGTAGTGTCAACCAATCTATACCCAGTATGACATCAAATTCGTCAAACGACAACAACATCAAGTTGGCCAGAAAATAATGATTTTTAATCATTAAAGGACATTTCTTACATACTTTATTAACTATCACATGCTTTCCTAACGGGTTAGACACCTTCATTACAAATTCTATAGACTCAACAGGTATATTCATACTAGATGCCAATTTCATACACACATACGAATAAGTGGAGCCAGGGTCTATCAAAGCAATAAAATTAGTATCATAGAGAGAAAATTTACCAGTGATCACATTAAGAGAAGTTGCATCTTCGCGTGCATGTATGGCATAGGCTCTAGACGGAGCCCTAGCTTCAGGCCTCACTGCCAATCTCATGTCCCATTCTTACTACCAGACTCATTCTCGGCGTTTGTCGAGGGTCTTCCCTTAGAAGCTACACCACTTGATCTTGGACTCTGAATTCTTTCTTTCTCCATCCTCTTGGGACAATCCTTAATAAAGTGGTCTAGAGAACCACATTTAAAACAAGATCCTTCACTTGCTCTATAGTTGCCAGAATGACGCCTGCTACACTGTGGACATTCAACCTTGGAAGGTTTAGCGTTACCCACGCTTGCATAGACGTAGCCTAATATCTAAAACTCAAATTTTTCTTTCTACGATTCTCATATGAATGTCCAGCTGATAGATGTGAATGAGAATACATCTCTCTGGATTTCTTAGACTGGGATGGTAATGACTTACTCATGTACCTTTTTCTTGTATCTCTTGTATCAGACTCGGCCTTCTTCCTCTCTTTAACCAAGTCTTCGGCTTTACAAGCCTGTTCAACAAGTACCACAAATTCTTTCAACTCAAGAATACCCACTAATGTCTTAATATCCTCATTGAGCCCATCTTCAAATATTCTACACATCTTAGCTTCGGAGGGTACTCACTCCCGAGCATATTTGCTAAGTCTGACAAACTCCCTCTTATATTCACTGGCTATTATACAACCCTGTTTCAATTCCAGGAATTCCTTATGCTTCTGTTCGATGAATCTTTCACTAATGTAATTCTTTTGAAATTCCTCTTGAAAGAATTCCCAAGTAACCCTCTCTGGTGGTACTACAGATATCAACGTTCTCCACTAGTGATACACCGCATCTCTCAATAGGGATATGGCGCATTTTAAACACTCCTCGGGTGTACATGATAATTCATCAAATACCCGTATCAAGTTCTCTAACCAGAACTCAGCTCTTTCGGGGTCATCATTGGCATTTTCCCTAAATTCTTTGGCACCTTGTTTCTAAATTCTATGAATAGGTGTTCTAGCGAGTCTCATGAAATCCATATGTTGAGGCATCAAAGGTATGGGTTGAGGATTTGAGGGAGGTGGGGGAGGTTGAGCATTCGACTTTGTTCGAACGAACTCAGTGTACAATGCATTCATCATGTAGAGAAAGGCCTCTCTGCCTCCTTCTCCTTTACTGATAGTTTCGGGTCTACTTTCAGATGGCACCTCTCCTTCATCTGAAGCAGGCACGTTACTTTCTACGTCATCTGCCACTACTCTGTCGGGATCTAGTTGCTATATGAAAACACATTTTAATATTATCAGGAGTCGTCACACTATCATTACTTATATATATATGAATGGCATGTATAGCTAGACTCAAATACGCTATGTTAGTTCGAGAATCGACTAAACCATAGCTCTGATACCACTAAATGTAACACCCCTTACTCGTACCCGAGACCGGGACAAGGTACGAGACATTACAAAACATAAACAGGGTATTTTCGAAAAATATGGGTCATAAAATTTCATTCCAAATTAAAATCGATCAAACAAAATCATTTTGTCCTTATCATGGACCTTCGAGGTCCAAAACATACATTAAAAGTAACCCGAAACTAAACCGAGAACTTAAGAAAATTCTAAGAAAATTTCTAGGTTTAATGTAATGCCCAAAAAAATCCCGAACTTTCTTTTTATGATGGTTTTGATAAAAAGTGTGCTTAATATTCCTAGTCAAGTGTTATTTATGTGATAATAGGCCTTGGTTAAGTTTAGAGTTCGATCTTTGGGGTGAAGGAAATTATAGTTTAATAATTAAAAGAACCTTGATGGCAAGTAGTTTGGGTTTTAAATAAATGAAAGAGGAACTGGACACAAGGAGCCTTGTGTTGGAGTGGCAAGTAGCGTCACATGTGGGGCTTAGAGGTGGAGTCACATGCATGGCAACTAGGTTTGGGGTTCGAATCCCTCCTTGCTCAAAAGAAGGATTTATTTTTGCTCAATAAATGGATAGTAGTGGCGTTGGATGTGAACTTTGAAGGGAGTGATCAGAGGAGAAATTTAAGGAAAGGATTAAGGAGTTATCAGGGAGAAAAGTTAGGAGATGAGGGGTGTAGAAAAGTGGAGCCGAATAGGGAATTCGGAGGATAGGTAAATTCGGTTATAGTATATATAGTTTCCGAAATTGCTTCTCTTCCTTTAGCCGAATTCCTCATTTTTTTCTTTGTGTTACCGAAACAATTTTCTCTATAAGTGCTTAGAAGCTGAATTCCTTGTTCCTTGCTTGCCGATTTTCCATTCTTTCTCTTCTCAAATTCTCTTTTGATTTACCTTTGGTTTTAGCCGATTCCTTCTTCTCTTCTTCTTATTTGTGCCGAATAACCCCTTTCACCATACAAATCTCAAAAGCCGAATACCTCTTTGGCTGAAGACCCTCTGGATCGCCACTACTCCCTCTACTTCGCCCGATTCTTGTGTAAGTGCTTTGCTCTTTCAGTCAGTTTTCCTGGTACCGATTTCTTCTCTCACTCACTCTTTCTAAATTGGTTTTGGTAGGGGATTAGTATTGAATCTTGGATTTCAGATCTATGCCGAATTGCTCTTTAGGCGTTTTTATGTTTGGGTAAGTGTTCCTCTTTTATTGGTTAAGATTGGGCGAATGGTCATGGATGTTTTAAGAGTGACTTAAGATGATTGTGAGTAGGGGTGAGTATTTGATTGAGTTGAGTCAGATTGAGTCAAAAAATTTCGAGCTAGTCTAGTTAACGAATCCTATTTTAGCAACTCAATTTGAATTTTTTACGAATCGAATCGAATCGAGTCAAAAAATTTTGAGTCAAGTCGAGTCGAGTTAATGAATCCTATTATTTGTAGTTAATGTTGCGCTTACATGAAATGGTTATTTAACTAGTAAAAGAAGTATAAAATTATTTAACAACATAAAAAATATAATGATTTTGCCTTTTAACTTAATTAGTAAACATTTATCAAAACATCGTAGTTTTACCTTTTAACTTAATGGTTTTGACTTTTAACTTTAGAGAAGGTAAATATTTATTAAAATGACCTAGTTTTCCCTTTTCTTATTCGGATTTTTGGATAACTCGAATTGTGTAATTCACATTTGAGTTAAACAGAAAAACTTATTTTTTTACTCGAGTTGATCCAAAATAACTTGATTAATTCAAATAACTCGAACTATTTAATTCAAAATTTGAAAATTTTATCGAGTTTTTCGAATCGAATCGGATTTTTCTCACCACTAATTGTGAGTCACTTGTTGGTTAGTTCTTAATTATTAAGATTGATGCAGATTTAAGGAATACTCGTGATTAGTCATCAAGGAAGGTCTGTAAGGCTTGTCGTTTAAGGTAAGGCAAAGGTGAGATTTTTGGCTTTTGGTGATCATATTTGATAAGTGTGTGATTAATCATTGACTGATATCATTTGTAGGTTCGTGGCTAAGGAGATCGCAGCACGTTTAGTACCAGGTGTGTACATACATTGTACACACACAGTAGACCGAAAAATCCCGAAATGCCAAAAAGCAGAAATGCCAAAAAGCCAGAAGTTTGGCTACAATAGTCTTTTGAGTGCGCGAACACTCGTAAGGGGGGAAATCGATAGGTTATTAGAGGCCCATGACCGATTCCATGGACTTGGGCCATGTATTGGACAACTGGGCCAGAATAGGCTAAATGGGCCGGATGGGCTGTAGGGCCATAATAGGGAAAATTGGCAATTTGATACTATGTGATGAAAAATCATACAATTGAATGACTATGAATGTGATTGGGCCTGACGGGCCATATGAATAAGATTGGGCCTAAAAGGGCCAAATGAATAAGTATGGATCTGTTAGTGTTTAGTAAGGGGTTGTGGACCCAATTTTTGGTAACTACTCAATCAGGCATAAAACTTAAATAATTAATTAATTGCAACCATGGATGAGTCATAAGGTTAAGGTGTGGCAATGGGTATATGCAGGTCTAGGCTTGGATCTAGGGAGAGCTTGGTACTTAAGCGGTCTTAATGACTCACCTCCTCTTCTCTAGAATCCTACCTGGTGCATAGTATCTGTTCACTTTAGTCAACGAGGACTTGATAACGGGCCAAGGTAAGTAATAAATCCATAATAAAGAGAAATTACCAAAATACCTCTAAGGGCAAGAATGACTAAAATACCCCTATGTGTTGAATGTAAGATTTATGGATGTTGCATGTGTACCTGCTGCATTCATATGATATTCTGTTTAGGTTGCATATGGGTTGGAAATTATGGAACGGAGGAAGTATATGAGGATCGCATGGTTGCTTGACGACCGTGGATCCACCGATGGCTTTTGAAGCCCAATATATGATTAACAGCTTTGCTGCAATGTTTGGTAGTACTGCAACCGGGCTACCATTGGAGTGTATTGGATGGGTGGGTCAATATTTATATCCCCACATGAAGTGTATTGGGGGATGGAGATGGTATGTAGCGGTTGGATAGGTGGGATTCTTGCATATTTGATTGCTTTACTTCTGTTCTAAAGTTGAATTGGGCTCAGGCCCAAAAAGACTTACTATTGCATGCTTTCCTATTTGCCGAGTGTTGTACACATTGAGTTTTCCAAAACTTACCCCCTCTTTTATTTTTCTTAGGTGATCCTCAGTAGGTGGTTTGAAGGTAGGAGGGACTCCGAGGTGGCTAGCTAGCAAGACGACTTGGACTTGTTTTCTTAAACATATAATTTCTAGCATTTTAAGTTAATTCAGTCCAGAATGTAATAAGGTCTTTCCTCTGGTTATTATTTCAAATTAGTGTTATTATTATTCTTATGCTTTATATTTGTTAGAAGTAGAACAAGGTTTTCCTAAACCATAACTGTTTTTAAATACTACGTTTCCGCAACTCAATTTTTAAATGACAAGTTTCCATAGATCATCTGTTTTAAATAAAGCTTCCGCAATTGAAAAGAGATTTTACAAAGTAATTAATATCATACAAGAATGAATAGTTTTTTTTTAAATACACCTCATTTTGAAAGCAACAAATACAAGCTGGGATTTTACTCAAGGTTTTTATTTTAAAGAAGGGTTTTCAATGAAAACAAGGTTTTCGAAAGACACTTCAATGTGACACGCCAGGTTCGGCCATAACGTCTAGTCAGGTTTGGGGTGCTACATTTCAGCCTCACACGCCCGTGTGGAGGCAATGCACATGCCCGTGTGCTTTAGGACATGCTCGTGTCCCTTACCCGTGTAGAATTTTTTGAATTTATTTTTCATTTCGAACCTACAGGGGTTTTCACATGGCCGAGCACACGCCTGTGTCCCTCACACGGCCTAGACACGCCCGTGTCATCGTCCGTGTACAAAAACTTGGACATTCTATTTATGATGTCACCATGCATTTAGGGGCACATGGCCAAGGCACACACCCGTGCGCTAGGTTGTGTCTTTCACACGGCTGAGACACACGACCTTGTCTCTGCCTGTGTGTTTACTACCATGCATATTGACTTAGAAATTTTAGGTGCAGGGGAAACACGACCATTCAACACGCTCATGGGGCAGATCGTGTGTCACACATAGCCTAGACACATGCCCGCGTGTGTCTACTCCTGTGGACCTTTTTGGAGGCTATTTTCCAAGCCAATGGTCACCCTCAATCACTCATACATTCAAACACACTTTATAACATGCAACATGACATATTTTTGCACTCAAACATTCCACACCATGGCACTCCCACATCTTCATAATGTCATTTTATTACACACTCATTAGCTACACCATTTAGAGGTATTCCACACCAATTTCATGCATTATTAAACTTGTTATCATGACTTCAATTTGTGCATTCATACTTTACCAAGCAATAATATATCCTACCATAAAAACACTAGCACATGCATGCATGGGTAATTAGATTACAACCTAAATAATCAAGTATGAGCCATATCACCTGGCCATTACAAAATGAATCATCATTATCATAGGCTTTCACAATTTGGCCAAATAGCATGACACATATCACAAAATGACCAAGTTTCCTATACATGCCATACACAAAATAATAATTTCACTATACCTAATAGTTTTTTGATAGTGTGATCGAATACTCTGATAGCTTCCGATCCCCGAGCTAGCTTGGCAGAACTACAAAGGATGGAAAAAGAGATGGGAGTAAGCATTAAAGCTTTGTAAGTCGACATGCAAAAAATATACAATTGTGGTAAACAATTAACATTAAAAAACACAATAATATATACGTAAAGATTATTCTTCATTCAAACCTCTTTGCTTACTCATCATATGCACATATATATACTTGCTCATCGTAAACCGATCTTTATTAAGGCATTACTCATAGGCTTAGCATACATACCTATACTCATCGTAAAGTATCCATAACCATACCTCTTTCATATGTCCTTCATGTGACTTTCATTACATTCATTAAAATACCCGTTGAACATTCGGGATACTATTAGATATGAGGAAACCTTGCACATAAGTGCCTCATATACAAACGTAGCCGAAGCTACCACATAACATGTAACACATCCATAATGAACTTGGACCTCTGAATGAGCTCGGATGTTACATGAATTGCATCCATCATGAACTCGGACCACTGAATGAGCTCGGATGCTTGCATCTATAATGAACTCGGACCTCCCAACGAGCTCGGATGCCACATATCTCACGAACCCGAACCACTCAATGAGTTCGGACTTCTTAGTTCCTAGTGACATGTCACTTACTTCCTAAACTATTCCTATGGTTCAGACGGGATTTTTCCTCACTTGCATATGGTATCTCCATCGTACTTGCTCGTAACATCGTAAATCACGACCATAATAACATTTATGGTTTCATAACAATCAATAAGCATATAACTCATAATTATAATAAAACATTTATCACGTTATATTAAAGCATTTAAAACATACTACCATACCACATTATTTGCATATGTACTTATCTCGGTACAAAACGGTGGTAATCGAGCCTAGTTGTCGTATACTTTATTCTTTCTTCGATCAAGTCCCGATTCACATTTTTCTTGATCTATAATGCCAAATTTAACTTATTTATTATTCGCATTATTCAAACGGTTCCATATATCATACTTTTGAAAATTTACATTTTGACCCTTAAACTTTCACATATTTTTGATTTAGCCCCTACGCTCGTAAAATGAAATGCATGTATTTTCTTGATTACCCAAGCTTGGCCGAACCTTTTCTATGCTCATATCAGCCCATATTTTAATTTATTTCACATTATTACTACTCACTTTTTCACTTTTACAAACAATTCCTTTATTTAGGTGTTTTTACTAAAAATTACCTGACAAAATATGTTCATCATGCATCAAACATTCATATTCCTTCATTAATCATCAAAATACAAGCATGTCATTCATGGGTCAATTTCCATACATGAACCCTAGATCAAAATATAGCTAGAAATGGGTAGACCATGTGACCGGGACTTCAAAAATAGAAAGAAAATTAAAAACGGGGCTAGGGAACCCTTACTATTGAGCTTGGAAATGTTGAAAAAAACCTTAGCTATGGTGTTTTGTGATTTTTAGCAGCCAAGGAGGAAGATGGAAACATTTTTGGTTTGATTTTCCCTTTTTATTCTTTTAATTACCTAATGACCAAAATGCCCTTAGGGTTTCTTTTTCCAATTTTTTCCTAGGCATGTCCATTTTTGTCCAAAATTTTAGAAATTGGTCAATTTACTAATTAGGACCCCTTAATTCACAATCTAAAGCAATTTCATGCTAAAAACTTCTAAAGCACAAGTTTTGCACTTTATTCAATTTGGTCTCTAAAATGAAATTGAACATTTTATGCTTAGAATTTCTTCATGAAACTTTCACACAAGCGTGCATTCATAACATAAACCTAATAAGAATCATATAATAATTATTTCTATCTCGAATTTTTGGTCTCGAAACCACTGTTCCGACTAGGCCCTAATTCGGGATGTTACATAAGCCATGATTTATCCATCAGATTTCCCTCTTTATTTCAACCGGGACATTTATCATCTTTTCATTTACACCAGCATGTCTTATGGATTATCATGAAATGAATATCTAAATTTCCATACATTCAAGGACATGCATATATTAAAGTATATTAAGAGTTTACTTCGGGTTATCGAACTTACCTGGTAATTACTTCAGTTTTGTGTCTCGGTTATTTCGAAACCTTTCATTTTCCACAATCAATCTACGGAATTGGATCCTCGGGGTCTACATCAATAAAATTAGATTATTAATACATTACATTATTCGTTTTAGGCCTAAAAATCACCCCGGGTAAAATGACCATTTTGCCCTTAACCTTTCAAATTATTTACAATTTACTCATAAGGCTCGTATAATGAAATGCATGTAATTCCTTGGCTACCCAAGCCTAGACGAATGTTATTCACACTCATAGCAGCCCATGTTTCCCTTGCATTCTATATTTTCCTACCCATTTCCACAACTTTTACAATTTAGTCCTTTAAGCCCTTTCCATGAAAAACCACTTAGTAAAAGTTGTTTACCATCCTTTAAACTCTTATATCCCTCCATAAATCATCAAAACACAAACATCTCATGCATGGGTAAATTTTTTAACATGAACCCTAGCTTGAAATATGGGTAGAAATAGAGAGAGCATGTTACGAGGATCTCAAAAATACAAAGAGCATTAAAAACGGGGCTATGGAGCACTTACTATTGAGCTTAAAATGTTGAAAACCCTAGCTATGGAGAGCATGAAAATTTCGGCAGCATGGAGAAGATGAATGACATGATTTTGGCGTATTTTTCCCTTTTTATTCTTTAATTAACCAAATGACCAAAATAGCCTTCCTTACTAAACTTCCAAAATTTTCCATGCATGCCCATTTTTGTCCAAAAACATAAAAATTAGGAAAATTACTCTTTAAGGACCTCTAATTAACATTCCAAAGCAATTTCATACAAATTGCTTCTAGAACCCAAGTTTTGCAATTTATTCAATTTGGTCCCTAATTTTAAATTGGACACCTTACACATAGAATTTTTTCATGAAACTTTAACACATGCTCATTTCCATATCTTAGACCTCATAATGATCATGAATTAATTATTTTAACATCGAATTTGTGGTTCTGAAACCACTATTCTGACTAGGCCCTAATTCGGGATGTTACAGAATCTGTTTATGGATTTATTCACTTGTGACATTCATATTGTGGCATACCTAAATCCTAAGTGGATGACGGACTATGTATGTGTGACTCATATACTTTGATATAAGTAAAAGTCTAATTTCAAATAGGAAAGGAATCAAAAGTTGGTGCATTGGGTATACGACCTTTGCAGTATGTAGCGGCATTCACAACAGTGAAATTCATAGCTTGAGGCATGGGTAAATGATATTCTCTCATTGGTATTACATGATTGATGAAATGTAAATGTGGCCACGGGCGGTTCGTCTTTCTGATGAATGACTTGATTTCTGTTTGATAGTAATTGACTTTTCATAAAGGAAGATGCAATGGTTACCATGAGATAAAATATGATCACATCGGGAGTTCCTTTTCACGATGCAACATACTAACTTGGTCTCGTTGTAATGACAAGAGTTCAACATCGCAACATGACTGTTTGATTGCAAATGGTCTAAAATGGCACCAACTTGCCTTTGCCAAAACAACCATAATCACATTCCTATTCACTAGAATAGAAAAAACACATCTTCAACATATTCAATTCTAAACATTACTACCTTATCCATATATGTACATTTGTAAGCTATTTTTATGATGATATCCATTTAAGAACATTCAACATGTATATACATACTCAAGTAGGTCATAACATAACAACACTCCATGCATTTCTAACCTTGTGACAACTCAATTATACAAATCCAACCATTTGACAATTTTCAAGATATCGATTCCAACTTCAAATGTGAATATGATTACCTATTGTGCCAAAGACTGACTCAATCAAGGTACATGCCACATATTTAAGAAAACGGAACTAGACAAACATTGCTGAGTCAAGTACCATGGATTTGATGCTAAAATCACCTTCTGAAGCTTCGAGTTACACCTATACATGTGCATGGAATAAACAAACCATACGCTAAGCAGTAGTGCTTAGTGCTACTTTCATGATCCAAGATAATAACATATTAACATAAGCAATTGGTCCTAATAAGTACAAATATAATATCTTCCCAGTTTAAATCCAAGCAAATTCATTATCAATTTCATATAGAAGTATACATGTGGCAATTAACAAATCAATCTATTCATTATTGCATTTGAAATGACCAATTCATACTAGTTATCAAATGGCAAACTTTATAACCTTTAACATCCCATGCCATTTATGAAACAAACATGCATATCTTTAACATTAAGTCATCCAATTCTATGATCAATTAGTATTATTTAACCATTTAGCTTTCATATTCAACATGATTTCAACATTTATACACATAAATCATTGACATTAAATAATCCAAATCTCATGATCTATTCATACCATTTACCTTTATAATTTACCTTCCAATCCTTTTCTGCAATCTACCGACCTATTCGTATTCATTTCGATCCCCAGGGCTCGTTTCCAACCATTTTCATAATATATTTTATTCATTCTCATTAACATGAATCACATTTAAAACGAGTCACATACATGTAAAGAAGAAGCCAAGGGGGCTGGTAGGGTCCCTGGACCCCTTAAAATGGAAACATTTTCATTTAGGCTCTATATATTTTATAAAATATTAAATTAGTAATGGTTTTTGCCCCCACAATGATAAAAATTTAATTTAATCCTTTAAAAATTATAAAGATATAGGCTATTAAAATGGTGAAATTGTATTTTTACTATCGTAAAAATATACAATTTAATTCTGGCCTTTCGAAAAACATTTCTGGCTTCGCCCCTGCATACAAGCATACATATAATTCGATATACATTTATCAATTCACATACTTATTACATTTTTGCATAATTCATTTTACCAGATTCTCTAATCAATCTATTGCATTACATTTTCAAGTTTCTAATTTCATTTATAATGTTTCTCCCGATTGGACCTTAGTAAAACGAACTCAAATACAAGGGTGAATTTAGTTGCTCACACAAGCTTACATTATATCAGGTTACCTATCTGGGCTAAACCTATGTTATATTTAACCTGAGAATCTCCAACAAATGCTAGATCTCATTATAATATGTACAAGCGCGCATATGTCCCTATTGGCATGCCAACCACATCCAAGCTTTTACTAAATTCACACGGGCAACATTTATACATATATGCATTGTCATACCTGTAATCATTGTTACTCATCTATCATACTCTATGTTCTATCGTATTTGCATTTTCGAACCTTATATTGTTCTATCACATGTATGCATTTCTTTCAATTCAGTTCAATTCATTTCAATTCACTCCAATTCATATATAGATAATTCCACGTTCAACTTTAGAATCATATTTCAATCCTTCATCAATCTATAGTTAACTCATATCTTATAACATAATTCATTCCATTCAAATATTACAAGCCATGTCTCATAAAATCCTACTAACTTTCCATTTTATTTAATTTAGCCCATTATCATGATATTCCCTAACAATCAATCACAAAAAATCGATTCATATGAAAACTATATATTCGCCTCCATGTTCAATTATGCAATTAATATGTATATGCAAGCAATAAAATCTATAATGAATCATAAAAGTACAAATCAGAAATTTCGTGTCACTCGCCGAAGTCTCTCGCTTTGCTTTTCCCTCTCAATGGCTAGGTGTCATCTATAGATACATACATTAATATGAAAAAAAGTTATCCATTTCCATCCAATTCACACTTAATTACAAAGCCACACATATTTTACATTTTATTCAATTTAGTCCCTAAACTTGGGATAAACATATTTTTCGATTCCTAAATTCGAATTTAATCCAATTTCACTTATATTCACTAGGGACGTTATATTTTATATTTCTAGCAAAATTTTACTATTGGTCTTATATTTATTCAATTTGGTCCCTAATGTAAAAAGTTAACAAACAAGTTAACTTAACTCTATAATCTATTCCTTTTTATAATCTAAGGTTAAAATCTATCAGTTTCAAGCCTAGTTCTTTGATTAATCAACAATGGCAACTTTCAAAAACTATAATAGCTTATCAAATTGGTATAGGGATAAGCTAAATCAAACTTCCATCATCTCAAATCTATGAAAAATACAAGAAAAAAACCTAAATTACCTTGAACAATGGTTGGTCAAATGTTGAAATGAATGAAGGTGTTTCTCCTTCAAGTTTTTTCTTTCTCTGTACAGTGGCTCAATATGGAAGATGACAATCTTCCACTATGGCTACTGTTTATACAAGGTTTAGCTTTAATTTAATTTAATTAACTTTTCTTAATTAACTAATTAAGACATAATTAAACATAAATTAATCATAATTATGTCTAAGTGGATTATGCCATCATCAAGCACTATCTTTGTAACACCCCCTAACCCCAAACCGTCGTCGAAAAAGGGTTACGGAGCATTACTGGACCTTTCGGACAATTTACAATTAATATACACATAATTACCAAACATAGCATAAAATACCTATATTTAACGAGTCTAAACACATTTAAATATACTCAAAACTTGCCAAATTTAGACATTTTATATATTATCGAATACTCAATTCTATTCACTTATCATATATGATCAAATAGTTCATATTCATACATATTACCCTAATTCTACCATATACCATTGCCAAGCTTAACTCTACTTATTTCATTAATACATTAACAATCCACAATGACACACACGTAAAACATCCTAGGCACATGTCATTACCAAATATTAACACGTTTTACCTCATTGAATTTGGGATCGGCTTGGGATGCTGATTCAACATTCTAGCTTTAATTTAACCTGCGCACAGAAACAAATCGTACACTGAGTATGAACTCAATGGTATTTCCATAATCCAAACACTTAATAATATAACATACACTTAAAAACATATATTGATCATAAATATTCAATTATTCATTTCATAGGTAAATTCTTTATAACTCATTCAATTCTTATCATCTATTAATCCGATTATTCTTCAGTTTACTATTTAGTAACATTAAATAACATTCAACTATCACATTTCAATTAGGATTTTGTACTTATTCATTTTAGTAACAGTCAGTCATCAGTAATAATCAGTAATTCAGTAACAGTCAAATATTCAGTAGCAAACAATTATTCAGTACCTTTATTTACCCCTATTAACATGACTTGGACCTGGACGAATACATGGATCCAACCCACACACCGGGATAGCATACAGTGTTTCATTGGCCGGAGCCAGAATACACCGTAACGTTAATAGTAACAGTAATAGTAACAGTAGCGGTACACAGAGTACCTCATCGGAACAAATCTAGAATAGTAAAAGTAACAGTAAGGTACGAAGTACCTCTTCGGAACGAATCTGGAACAGTAACAGTAGTCGACACTTATAGTGTCTCATCGACACAAAGTCAGAGTATCCTTGAACAAGTCAGAGTATCCTTGAACACTTCCAATCCTATGGCATGCCAACTATATCTGACTTAGCCCGATACTGTTAATAGGGTTTCTAATTCATTTTCCAGTTTCCAATCATTACATATCTCAACAATCATATATATTCATAATTCGATATAATTCATTTCACTTTTTCAATAACAAATATTCAATTTTCACAATAATCACATATATCCGTATAAATTCAATAAATTTAACACATACTTAATCAATCCATTTATAAAGCACAATATTCATCTCAAAGCACTTTCTATACATATTAAGTAATAAATTCAATAATTAAATATTAAGTTCGGATTATAGAAATACAAACTGTAATTTTTGAGCTAACCCTCATCTACTTTGCCTTTTTCTTGGTTAGCCAAGATTCCCGACACAATGTTAGCTACGGAAATTAAAATAATTGAAAATTCATCAATATACAATTTCATTTTATTTATTCAAATTTCAACTCAATATTTACATAACTTCTAATTTAATCCCAATTCAAACTAACTTGTTTTCTTTACAATTTATTCTCTATTTTTCACTCAACTATCACTTAAAATCAAATTTCAACTCTCTAATTTCACCATAAAACCATAATTTTGAATTTTATTCAATTTAGTCCCTAAAGCATAAAACTTATGAATTACTTTACAATTCAATCCTTATTTCACTTCTAACTTAAAATTCTATCAATTTAATCCCTAATTCAATCATTTTATTCAACATGAACCATATTTGAAAACCTATGAACTTTCAAAATATCAATTTAATTTCATCAAAACCTTATTCCAAAACTTCTAAAACATCAAAATTAAGTAAAAAGTGCTAAATTGACTTGCCTATTAAACTTCCAAACCTTCAAACCCTAATTCTTCCTTTTTCTTTTCTTTCTCCTTTCTTTCTTTCCTTCCCCTGCTTTTCATTTGCCTATTCTGTTTCTTTTTTTTTTTGTTTCTTTTTCATTTATTATTTATTAAACTATAATAATAGTATAATATATTTATATAATAAGTAAACATGTATGTATTTTACAAATGTATGTATAACAATTTTACACATGTAAATTATTATTACCATACATTTATCACAATTATTTTATTTATCATATAAATATCTTATAATATAATTATAATAAATTAATTTAATATAATTTATTAATAATTCATATATATATATTTTATAATTAAAATCTAAGTAAAAATCTTAGATTTTTACTTCTTATGTCATATCAACTTATCTTTGAATGGCATAATTGCCATTTTGGTCCTTTTATTTTCTTTTAATCTATAATTAAACTTTCACACTTTATTCAATTTAATCCTTATACCTAATTAATCCAAATTTAAGCTAATTCACTTAGTTAAACTCTAATTAACTACTCAATTAACTTCGTAAATATTTTTAATAAATATTTACGAATCCATTTTATAGAGGCGGAGACCCAAAAATACACTTTTCTAATAACCGTAAAAATTCGGGTCGTTACAATCTCATACTCTAAAATAGTTTATTTATCACTTTGGACCTTTGGTTAAATGATATTTAAGTTCTCAAGCCTTATGTTGATTAAAACTCTATAGTGATTGGAATTTTACAATTTAGTCCTTGAGCTTTAATTAACCACTTTTTCGACTAAATTACTTAATTGAACTTCAATATATTTTCATGATAACTCTGTAAATATTTTTATTTAATATTTACGCACTTGATTTACGAAAATGAGGTTTTGAAATTGCAACTTTTGACACCACTAAATTTTGGGCCGTTACGTGGGAAGTTTTGAAAACGTTACAATTTAGTTCTTATTCGACCCTATGATGGTATTGAGCATTTCTAAGCTTGTATAATGGTCTAAAAATGTTTATATATCGTGTTTTATGCTTATAATAATTGTAACTTAATGATTAATGATAGAATTTGTATATAATCAATTGTAGTTGCTCTAACAACAAATGTGACATCTTGTAGCTTAAACCCAGCTATTGGGTCGAGTATGGGGTATTACATCCATGCCAATTATCAACATTTAACTTCGAATATCATAATAATGCATAGATTCAATATTATGCCAATGCATTCTAAAATTCAATTCCATGAAATATTTAATATTTTCACAATTGAATTTCTATCTTATTTTACCAATAAAATCTATTGATTCATTCCATAACCTCATCGACCCTTAAGGCTCATAACATTCATTTCGCATGACCTCTCACATGCTATCAATCATAATGCATACATTGTATCCAATGAATCGAATCAAGCATGATTAATTTATTTTGTCATGTCAATTAACATAATCAATTACATATTACATACATTGAAACCCCTATTAATCGGGCACAGACTTAAGTTGAAGATAAAGATCAACCTAGCATCACACCAATAGAAATTGCACTTGTACATCATCGGTACATACGAAGTAATTTGCACTCCGTGCCTCATCAATATAAATTGAAGTAATGTGTGAACCTCATTGTTATGTCTGAATTAATATGCACTCTGCACCTCTCAGTATTGTAACATCCCACAGTGGGGCCTAGAAGTTTGGGCCTGCAAACAGGAGTTTGCCAGTAGATTTGGCGAGTTGGTAGATGCTGGAAGGTTAGGTGAGCTAAAGTATGCAAGAAAGGTTGGTGAATTATGGTCCCAACATAACCTCTAGTGGACCTGAGAAATTGTAGTCTCTGTTTTGGGCCAAGAGTCAAAAGTTGGGGTATCCAAGTAGAGTTATACTAGGAGGTCAATTTATATCACAACACCATATAAGTAATTATTTCCTACTTCTACTACAATTAGAGTATCCTAAGAACATTAAGACACTTAGTACATATAAATTAAGCCTTTGACATTAGAAAAATCATGTCTGGTATTCTTAAATTCTTCATGATTATTTTTTTATCGAGTCCAAAAACCCGAAAATAATCCCTTAGGATAGAAGGTAACATTCTGCTTCTTTGTTAATGTTTAGTAATGTTTGCAACAAAGGAAACTAGGTTTGCTAGAGGTCCAATATGTACGAACCTAGGTTCGCTTATTGACCGCCTCAGGGCGTACTAACATTTAGAGTGTGAATATTGTGACTAAATATATGAAATTGAGGCGATGTCTGCAAGTATATAGGCCAGGTTGTAATATAGTTTTTAGAATGAAGTAGGTGAGTACTCCGAGGATTGTACCCAACGAAGGCAAGTACTAAATTAATATTAACCTAAACGTAAAAAAAACTAACTAGTACTTTAGAAAAATTATATTACGAGAAGACATAAAATAGAAAATAGTTTAGGTTTTAGAAGAAAATAAATAAACATGAAAAATAGAGTGAACACAAAAAACTATTGTATAAATCAACCAAATTTAAGGCACGGGTGTTTAGCTTGCTTCAGTGATCATAAGTAATTCCTATTTTGGGTTTCTACTCAATCAAATAATCGTTACCCTAGCAAAGTATCCCGATTTTTCACTAAATTAACCAGTCAATAAGATCTACTTATCTCTCGACTTTATAGTCCAGACCAGATTGGGGTAAGGGGTTCACAAATAGACAATACTAATTTTGGGTTAATTCCTATTTAGATGACTTCCTAGGGTTATTGAGCCCAGGGTTTAAGTTCTTCCTATCCAAAATAGCTAATTCTATAAGAAACCCTACATAGAAATTAATTAATCACACTTCCATTCGTTAATCTCCCATAAGAGGATTATATCCTTATGGAATTCATAAACACAATACACTAGATAAAATAAATAAAGATTATGAATGAATCAAGAACAAGAATTTAAGAAGAAATCCTAATTGTATTGAATATTTGATGAGTAGAAATCTATAGAGTTTGCGTTGAATCTACAAATCAAATCTTCCGATGAATACGGATGGAAATAACTAAAAATAAATACTTAGTCTAAAAATAATTAGAAACTGAAAATAAAACTCTAATATACAAAAGCGGCCCTTTATCAAGTGCCTTGTGAGGCAATTTATAGTGTTAGGGTTGGTCATTGTCCTTAGTCCTAGTTCAACTAATGTTTTTACATTAATTTCCATTGTACAGACTAAAACGCCCTCACCTCGGTAATACATTCACATATAGGGCTGATGTCGTGACATCCATTATTTGTTTTGCAATAGCAAAGGCAGTTTGCTTGGCTCAAGCTCAACTTGAGGGGTGTGTCGCGACATCGTATGCATACTTGGAATTTTGGCACTTTGTTCACTATGTTACAACATTGAACTCTCGTGTTGCAACACGGTAACCAGGCTCGAGCTTTCATACCTTTGAATGGTGTCATGCACACTCACTATTTAGTCCTCCCTTAGGCATCTTTTGGCCACTAAGGTCATAAAACGACTCAAATTACAATTTTTATTGAATTGAAACTAAAATAGAAAAACTAACTAAAACATAATAGAATTGCTTGAATTCAAGCTCCTTAAGTATGAATTTAATCTACTACAACAAATTATGACAGATCACTATGTTTATATGTGTATTTTGAATGTGCTGATTGTAACTTATGTATGTATATTACAAACCCAACAAAACAATTGACAAGCAAAGACAAAGGAAAAGTGAAACTTCCCTAAGTTTTACCAAATTGGTGAGTGTTCAGGGATCGCCACTGGTGTGAACCATAATGCTGATCAGGAGCTTAGGGTTTTGACCTAAGTTTCGAGTGTAAGTCTTTTTATAACTTTGTTTAATGAATGTGTTTAAATGTGTTTTCATGAACAATGATTCGTGAGCCCTTTTTGGCGAGCTCTGTATGGTCTCATGTTTTGCAAGTTCTTCGTAATTTGCGAACTCTATGATAAGTTTTTTTTTTTTTTTGGCAATATAACCTTCTGAATCTATTGGATATAATGGCATGCCATAGGACTGAGACCACTCACCTTCATGTTTTATGTTTTGGGTATTGAGGCCCTGGGACAAGTTGGATAGATAAGGGAATGTTGAGCTATGCTCTATTCAATGGGACATGTTGGTGTGTTGGAGAGTGTTTAGGCCTGTGCTGCACTTATAGGACATGTTAAGGACTCTTTGATTCTTTCCTAAGCATTATAAGGAGATCCGCTTAACCAACAGGAACAAACAAGTAAATAATATCGTGATTCTGAAATTCTATGTTTTTACTAAGCTGTAAGTGTTTACAAAATAGACTTCGTACAAGTATGGCGAACTTTGTTCGTGGTTTAGTCACTATGCGTATGTTTCTATTTAACTTATGTTTTGTACTGCAATGTGGTTATTCTTTCCTGATTATTCATTGAGTTCGGAAAGAACTCACCCACTCCTTTTATTAACCTTACAAATATTTAGACTATAAGATGTGCAGCGGTGAGGCGAGTGAACCAAGAAAAGCACTAGCACTCCAAGGATGATACAAGAGAACCCTGGAGTCAAAGGCAATAGGGAATATCTTGTTTAGGCTCAGAATTTTTTTTGGATGATTTCACTACTTGTTTAGGAACTTAGTTATTTTCTTTATGAATATTTATGATTGCTTTAATGTGCAAACCATTACTTTCTTAAAACACCCCAGTATTTGAATTTTACAATTTTAATCCAAATTTGTTGGATGTTTTCTTAATATAAGTGTTTGCAGCTAGATTACTTTCAAATTTAAAGTATGCCAAAAAATCAATAACATGAACATTTTAAAAACTAACAAACTTTTACAGAGTTCGCCAATGTTACTACGAAGTAAGAAGGGTTGCACTCTACTAAAAGTGTGAACTCCAACATTTGCTGTAGCATTTTTTGTGAACCCATAAAGTTTTTAAGTTACAGATACCTAGTAAACTGAGATTGCATGACCTTAGCCTTAGAAGAAAATTGCAAAGACCTTTCCTGTTTAAACACTTATCTTTTTAAAGACTTTGAAATATACGAGTGTGCAGAGGTACGCACCCTTATGTTAGTTTGATAAACTTCAATGTTCCACAAAGTGCATTACTTTCCAAAAATTAGAATACAAATGTTGTTATTTCTTTTCTCTATATTCTTATATGCTTCCAAGAAATTTTTGCTAAACTGACTAAATAGGTTCCCATGTTTCCAATGTTGCGTACCCTAAAGTCTTCATAGTAAGTTCGCGAGATAGGTTGTCTTAAATCCATGTATATTTTACTCACATATTTATGCGAACCCTTAACTTGTTTTGTATGTGAAACACCTTAAGTATGCAAACCCTATTAGTATATAATCTGATAACTAAATTTTTGCAGTTAGTACTTATATGTTATTTCACTGCACTTTGATAACTTAAGCATATTTTATATTATAAATTGTTGGTGTGTTAGAGGTGAGGTTGGGTGTTAATGGGGAGTCACTTTGGTGGCTAATAAGACATTCAATAGCATAGGTTTGGAAATTGGATTGGGTATGTGTAACAGCCCAAAATTGACCCTAGACGGGATGTGGTTTCGGGACCACAAAACCAAGGCATAAAAATAATTTAAAATTTATTGTGATGCCTATGATATGTGTTAAATTGTGTGTGACATTTTGATGATTTGATTTAGTGTTATAAAGGTGAATTTCACTAGAAAGGACTTGTGTGAAAAACTTAGAAATGAGATAGGCAAATGTTGAAGTGGCCTATTGATGCATACTAGGAAATGTTGTCCTTGCATGTCAAATTTCCCAAATTTGACTATAGTGGCCGGCCAAGGTGGGTATGATGGGCAAGGGAAAACATGTTTCCAACATGTTTGGTTAGTGAGTTATGTATGAAGGAATATAATAAAAATTAGCATTAAAAAAATGAACAAAAAAAAAAGAAAGATGAGCATGGATGCCCCTTGTTGCCGTGAGTAGAGGAAAAGAAAGGAGAAATTTTGTTCATCCATTTTCACTTCTTGGCCGAATATACTAAGGAAAAAGGGGGAGGATTTTTGCTTCATGCTTGGTTTAGAAGAGAACTAGAAGGAGATTTGGCTATACTTGCATCAATATTAAGGTATGTTTGAGGTGGTGTCATGAGATTCATGCTTGTTTTGGTTGCTTACTTGATGTGCATGTTAGCCATGGTTCAAATCCTTGTTATGCCATGAAAATGGTATTTAGCCAAGGTTGATATTGTGTTGAAACTATTGCATGCTAAATGTGAAGCTTGCTATTGATGCATGTAATGATGGATTAACTACTCTTGAAATTTCTTTTTAGTATTCTTGAGTAGGGCATTGAGTCCTTTGTTTAACCATGACAAAAATTTAAAAGGGCATGGTGTGTGAGGTATTCGCCATGGTATGCTCATGAGCATGGTTTATGCTTCTTGCATGATATTAAAATTTGTGTTTTGAATGGTTATGGACACCTTAAAATTGACCTTGCACCTATGTGTGGATATATGTTTGCACATGATGTTTTGGTTATGAAGTAAATGATAAATGTGTTTGCTTAAAAAAAATAAATTGTTGGAGAATGTTTGTAAAATTTCAAGTATATTCGGCCATTGGGTGAGTATGTAAGTGATGTTGAATCAAGTTTTTGGTGCATATTTGGTGATGTGTATAATCGACCAAATGGGTGATTAGTAAAAAAATGGTTGCGAATATACAAGCATACATATGCATGTGTAGTTGAATTATGAATGTTTAGCAAGATGGTTAAACTAGTTGATTTATTGATTAAGCTCAAGGAGTTAAAGAAGGAGAATCAAGCAAGGGAAAGACGAAGGTCATCGAGTAGCCGACTTGGACTGTTTTACCCAACATAAGGTAAGTCATTAAGCATATATTTGGTGTTGATGTAAATGACCATAATATATACTCAATTGTGTTTAAATGAGTTGATGTGTAAATGGAAATGTATGTGTATGGAATGATGCCATTGTTGAATGTATAGGCTATTATGTTTTGTTGAATTGTGGGTTGTAAACTTTAAGTCATGTGAAAATGGCCTATGTGGTCGTCGAGTGGGATGCTAGAACCTATAGCCACGAGTCTTAGAAACTTTAATTTTGATAAGGTGGCCATAAATTGTGTCATGTATGATGGATGATTAGTAAGGCCAAGGAAAGATTCATGAAATTGGCATAGTCTACTGCAGTAACTGTTGCGGACAGCAGCAGTGAGATGATATTGAAAAATCACTAAAAATAGTAGAAGTAGAATTAAATAGTGAATAAATTATGAAATTGAACCTTGATAAATCTATTTTTATATGGATGAAACGAAACGACCATATGAGCAGTATACTGAGAGATATTAGAGTTCTCGTGAGACAGGGCCAGAACGGTTTCTGGGTCCCCTGTCGCGACTTTGAAAATTTACTATAAATTATACAGAAAGAATTAGAAGTCATGCCTTATATGTGAAGATTCCATTTTGAGTCTAGTTTCTTTAGAAACAAACGGCACCAGTATTAAAGCCCTGTACAGAGAGATATTCAAGTTGTAACGCGCGAAGGTCAGTGTAGTCGACCCCTGTAACATGGGTGACTTTAACTAATAAAATGTACCAATTGGGCCAACCAAAAATTCTATAAATAAATCCAGGGATGGATATATGAGTCTAGTTTCAGGAAAAATTTACGGAACTGATTTTCGAGTTCTGGAACTCGAGATATGATTTTTAAGGTGACAGTGACGCAGTTAGCTAGCCTGCCTGGAACTGAAATCAATTATTGTCAAGAGAGAAATAAGGGAAGTAAGCCCGGTAACACCATGTGATCAAAGCCGGTGACGGTCACGGGTTTGGGGTGTTACAGTATGGGTGTTACATTTGTTAGTATCAAAGCTCACCAAGTTGAATTGGAACGTTAGGTTTGCTAGGTTAACTAGTATAGTTTGCTAGGTATGTGAATACTTGAAGTGTCATACATGACTGTTGTTTGTTGTTGGGGTAGGAATGGGAAATGCACTACCTTTGTTCAACTTTATCTTCTACAAAATTATGCTTTGGATCACTCTGCATCATCCATCTTCTCAATACAAATATGTTTTGGCAAGTTATGATCGCATATATGTTTGGCGAACTGTGTTCGGATATGTGTGATTTAGCAAATTAAGTTCTAAAGTATGCTTAAGTTTAGGATGTGTAACTATATGTGCTTAATCTTTGTGTTTTATGTACCTCTAAAGTAAGTAAAATGCCTCTAAGAAGAGCAAATGCAAACTGTGTTAATGGAACTATAGACACTCCAAAGGGTGACAGGACTTCAACAATGCTAGTACGACCTCACAGGGCAAGTGGACTAGACGAGAGTGTTGAACCATTAGTGCAAGCTATGCTTAGAGCATTACAACATTATGCTGGTGTGAACCGTACTCCTACCAGTCGAGGGTTGCCACTAAAGCGTCTACAAGCTTTAGATGGTAAAAAGTTTAGTAGAGTTAGAGGAACTAGTCTTACCAAAGCTGAGTATTGGCTTGAGGGTGTTGAGAAAATCCTTGAGCAAATGACTTGTACTAAGGAAGAAAAATCGAGATGCACTGTGTCGTTATTCATTGGCAAAGCCCATCACTAGTGGAACATGGTGAAGTAAGGAACTATCACGAAGAGACTGACTTAGGATTTCTTCCTAAAGACATTTAAGAATAAATTCATGGGCGAACAGTACATGGAAACTCACAAGTGGGAGTTCATAAATTTGGTACAATGTGAACTAATCGTGGCTTTGTATGAAGTAGAGTCTGTGCAATTGACCCAGTACGCAATAGAGATGGTTTCGTACAAAAAAAAATCACTGTAAAAAAAAAAGGTTTCACTTTGGGCTGCATTGCAACATCCAACTTTATTTGGTAGCTCATGATACAGAAAGCTTTGATAAGTTGGTTGATAATGCGAAGGCTATTGAGAAAATAAGGGTAGAAACTATGCAAGCTACAATAGGGTCTGCCAAGCCAGTGCTTGGACAACATGGTCGAACATCCAAAAGGTATCACAACTTATGTAACCCTAACAGAAATGTTAAACGTAGTTTTTGATTGGACCAATCACAATAGCAAGGTAACACCAATGCTGAGAAGGAAGGTTCGCACAGACCCCCAAGTTGGTCACTCTGCGAACACTATGAACATAGGCACCCTAGGGAATGTCAAAAGTTATTAGGGGGATGTTTTAACTGTGAATCTAAAGAGCATATGATAAGGGACTGCCCAGAACGAAAAGAGGGGTCGTAAGCTCAGAACGTTACCCTCACACTAGTGCAAGTTGGTGCACGCTATTGAGGTAAAGGAAAAGGTAATGATAGAAGGCAAGCTGGGTAATGAACCTAGCTCACATAGTTGCTACTCAAGTTAAGATAAGAGGGCTTGCACGAGTGTATGCTATTAGGAAACCACAGAATTAGGGTTTGACTGATGTCATCATAAGTACTTTCACCCTTTGAACCATACCATTGTTTTCTTTGATTGAATTTAGGGGGATGTTTGTTGGCATTCTCGAGATACGAGAGTTCGTAGTACTTGTTGAGCGAGCTTGTAAAGTCAAGAGCTTAGAAAGGAGAAACAAAAAGCTGATGTGGGGATTGGAGAATTCGAAGAGGTCCTCGGAAAGTCTCTTCAACAAGCATCGAAGAGATTTCGAGATGATGCGAGCCGGTCTAGAGGCGTTTGGGATTTTCTAGACGAGGACGCGATCGACCCCTGTGACCACACGAGTCACCTCGATTGCGGTGGCGGAAATGATCGCCGAGAGAGGACGAGTGTCCACATTGTGGCAAATGGCATTCGGGGAGCTGTTGGTTTCGTGATCGCTCTGCTATAAGTGTGGATCGGCCGACCATTTTATGAAGGATTGCCCGAGGATGCATGAGCAGAATGCAAGTCGAGTGCAAACCCGGGTGCTACCATCGCCGAGGTAGGCCACCTAGAAATATGGGCAATGTCGTTGGCGGTCGAGAGGATCTAGAGATGCTACCATCAGATCTCGAGGCTCGTGCTCTGCTAGGACTTATGCCATCTGGCACGCGAGGATGCTGCCTCTCCAGATGTTATTACCGGTACTTTCACTCTTTTCAATACAAATGTAATTGCTTTGATTGACCCTGGTTCTACTCATTCTTATATATGTGAAACCTTAGCATCCAGTAAGACTTTGCCCATTGAGTCTCTTGAGTTTGTAATTCGGTGTCAAACCCTTGGGTCATTACGTGCTTGTTAACAAAGTGTGCAAGAAAAGTCCCCTAGTGTTCCGAGGTTCTTGTTTTCCGCGGACTTAATGCTTTTGCCATTCGATGAGTTCGATGTTATTCTTGGTTTGGATTGGTTGACCATGCACGATGCGGTTGTAAATTGCAAGAGCAAGACTATCGATTTGAGGTGCGCGAATAATGAAATAATTCGGGTTGAGTCCACGGACTTAAAGGGGTTGCCAGCTGTAATATCAGCGATGTTGGCCCAGAAATATGTAAGAAAAGGGTGCGGCGTACCTTGCGTCGTACTCGATGACAAGGAATCGAGAAGAAACCGAATCTGCGCCGTGGTTTGTGAATACCGGATGTTTTCCCAAGAATTGCCGGTTTACCACTGCTCGAGAAATAGAATTTGGCATCGAATTGGTACCTGGTACCACCCCAATTTCGATAGCTCCGTATCGTATGGCACCAACGGAATTGAAGGAGTTGAAAACTCAGTTGCAAGAATTGGTGGATAGAGGTTTTGCTCGCCCGAGTTTTTCGCCTTGGGGTGCGCCGGTGTTGTTCGTGAAGAAGAAGGATGGAACCATGCGACTATGCATCGACTATCGTCGACAACAAAGCGACGATAAAGAACAAATATCCGTTGCCACGTATTGATGACTTGTTCGATCAACTGAAGGAGCCTCGGTGTTCTCGAAAATAGATTTGAGATCGGGCTACTATCAATTGCGAATCCGAGATTCAGACGTGCCCAAGGCGCCTTGAGCGAGATATGGTCACTATGAGTTCTGGTGATGCCGTTTGGGCTCACTAATGCCCTCGCGGTATTTATGGATTTAATGAATCGAATCTTTAGACCATATTTGGATCGATTCGTAGTCGTGTTCATTGATGACATCTTGGTCTATTCAAGAAATGAGACCGAACATCTTGAACACCTGCGGTTAGTCTTTGCAAATTTTACGGGACAAGCAATTATATGCTAAGTTCAGCAAGTGTGAGTTACGGTTAAGAGAGGTAAGCTTCTTGGGTCATGTGGTATCTGCGATCGGTATTCGAGTCGACCGAATAAAATTTCAGCCATACTAAATTGGAAGCCTCAGAAAATATTACCGAGGTTCAAGCTTTTTGGGCTTGCTTTACTACTCGACGATTTGTAAAGGCTTCTCAACGATAGCCACGCCGATGACGGCTTACTCCAAAAGGATGTTAAGTTGAATGGACGGAGAAATGCCAAAAAGCTTCGATCAATGAAAACTTATTTGATGAAGCCCCAATTCTAGTGCAACCCGAGTCCGCAAGGAGTTTGTCATCTATAGCGACGCCTCTCTACTTGGGTTAGGTTGCGTATTAATGCAAGAAGGTCGAGTTGTGGCCTATCGTCGAGGCAATTAAAGCCACATGAGAAAAATTATCCGACTCATGATCTCGAATTGGCGCCATCGTATTCGCCTTAAAGATTTGGCGACATTACTTATTTGGTGAAAGGTGCCATGTATACTCGGATCACAAAAGTCTCAAGTATTTGATGACCCAACGAGACTTAAATCTGCGACAAAGACGTTGGCTCGAGCATTAAAGGATTATGAGCTGATCATTGACTATCACCCGGGAAAGGCGAATGTAGTTGCGGATGCCTTGAGTCGTAAATCGTTATTCACTTTACTGACGATGAATGTGCACTTGTCTATCCGATCCGACGGTGTGTTAGTGGCTGAAATGAAAGCCAAACCATTATTGACACACCAAATTCGAGAAGCTCGAGAAAGTCGATGACGAGTTGGTTGCAAAACGAGCTGCGTGTGTTCGAACAAGGACTCGGAGTTTCAAATCGACGATGACGATTGTTTGAGGTTCAAAAGTCGTCTGTGTGTCCCAAAGAATTGAACTCATTTCGATAATTCAATGAAGCCCATTGTAGCCGAATGGCAATCCACCCGGAGTACGAAGATGTACAATGATTTGAAACGTCGATTTTGGTGGCATGGTATGAAGCGAGACATCTCCGACTTTGTTTCAAGATGTTTAATATGTCAACAAGTGAAAGCGGAACATCGGTGCCTTGAGATTACTTGACCAATCACGATACCCGAGTGGAAATGGGATCGAGTCACAATGGACTTTGTATCCGGACCGCCATTGTCGCAAGTAAGAAGGATGCGGTTTGGGTCGTGGTAGATCGATTGACTAAGTCGGCCCACTTTGTCCCCGACGTCACGGATTTTTCAATGGACAAATTAAGCGAATTGTACGTTTCTCAGTTGTGAAATTACACGGGTGCCTATTTCTATCGTGTCGGATAGAGATCCGAGATTTACCTCGCGGTTTTGGAAAAAGTTGCAAGAAGCTTTGGGTACCAAGTTGCATTTCAAGACCGCCTTCCACCCCCAAACCGATGGTCAATCCGAGCGGGTAATTCGGATACTTGAGGATATGTTAAGATGTTGCGTCCTCGAGTTTAGTGGTTCATGGGAGCGGTATTTGCCGTTGATTGAATTCGCTTACAACAACGACTTTCAATCGAGTATTAAGATGGCACCCTACGAGGCTTTGTACGGGCGTAAATGCCGTACACCATTGTTTTGGACCGAGCTTGGTGAAAGCAAGATTTTCGGTGGATTTGATTAGGGATGCCAAGCAGAAAGTGAAAGTAATCCGTGAAAGTTTGAAGATAGCCTTCGATCGTCGAAGTCGTGCGCGGATATGAAGCGTAAGGATATCGAGTATCGGTGGGTGATAAAGTGTTCCTCAAGGTATCGCCTTGGAAAAAATACTCGTGTTCTACCGTAAGGGCAAGTTGAGCCCGAGGTTCATTGGGCCATATGAGATATCGAGCGAGTCGGTCCAGTGGCATATCGTTTGATTTTGCCCCCGAACTCAAAAGGTTCACGATGTCTTCCACGTTTCGATGCTTGACGTTATAGATCCGATCCATCGCACGTGATTAGTCCATCGAAATTGAAATTCAAGCTAATATGAGTTATGAGGAAGAACCAATTCGTATCCTATCACGAGAAGTGAAAGAGTTGCGAAACAAGCGGGTTCCGCTAGTGAAAGTGTTATGGCTCAAGCATGGGATAGAAGAAGCTACTTGGGAGACCGAGAACTCAATGAGAGAGCGATATCCGAACCTATTTACGGTAAGCTTTTCGGGGACGAAAATCTCTTGAGTGGGGAGAGTTGTGACACCCCGAATGTGACCCTAGTCGGAGAGTGGTTTCGGGACCACGAAACCGAGTCACAAGAATAATTAAGTGTTATATTCCGTACTTATTGTATGTGGAATTGGTATGCGTAAATATTTCGTGTCTCGATTTTTATTAATTAGGTGCTAAATTATAAGAAAGGACTTAGTAGTGAACTTTGAAAGTACGATAGGGAAATAGGTGATGACTAATTAAAGCATGCATGCAAAATAATGGACTTGCATGTCAAATTCCCCCTTTCTACAAGTAATGGCCCGCCATGACAAAGAAATATGGGTCAAACATGTCATGAAACATGTTTTGTTGGGCATTAGGGAGAAATAGTAAACAAATAAGCATGGGTAAGAAAAGAATGAAAAAAAATGTGTGTGAGAGAGTGGCATACCCCATTGCCGTGAGTTGTAGAGAAGGAAAGAAAAAATTTTGTTCATCCTTTCTTTGAGCCAAAACTAAGGAAGAAGGAGGATTTTTGCTTCATGCTTGGTTTGGAAGAGATCTAGAAGGAGATTTGGCTAAGTTTGCATCAAGATTAAGGTATGTATGAGGTTGTGTTGGGAGTTTCATGCATGTTTTGGTTGCTAACTTGATGTGCATGTTAGCCATGGCTCAAATCTTTGGTATGCCATGGAAATGGTATTTGGCCAAAGTTGTTATAGTGATAAAGCCATTGCATGCTAAGTGTGAAGCTTGATGATGATGCATGCAATGATGGATTTTCTACTCATGAGTAAGATTTTGAGTTTTCTCTTTGTTTTATCATGATTAAAGTTGAAAAGGAGCATGATTGTCATACTTGGCCATGATGCATTCTTGAGCATGATTCATGCTTCTTGCATGTTAGTTAAAAGTTTGTGTTTTGGATGGCTATGGACACCTTGAAAATTCGCCATGCTCATATATGCATATATATGATTGCACATTATGTTTGGTTATGAACTAAGTGATGAATATATTGATTTAAAGAAGAAAATGTGGAAGAATGCTTGTGAAATTGCAAGCACAATTCGCCTAGCACACATATAAGTGCTTGATGCTATATTATAAGTTTTGGGCCACAATGTGCAAAGCATAAATTAGTAGATTGCATGCTGTTTTGTGAGGTATTAAGTGCAAAATTGACCTCAACATGTACATGAATATTCGCCTTGGGTAGCCTATTGAAGGCCTTAGCATTTCCTTGATGCTCAAATAAATTGTATTGAATTGCTTGATGTAGTATAAAATGTGCATGACCATTGTGTATTCAAGCTAAAGAGTGGCCATATGACCATTTAAAATCCTTGTCATATTCGCCATAAGCAAGCACAATGAGGTTTTAATAAATTGAATTTGTTTGAATTAGCTCAAGAGCTAAGAGGGCCACAATTGGACAAGGGAAGGAAAAGGTGATCGAATAGCCGAAAAAGCCGTTCGACAACATCCGAGGTAAGTCCTCAAGAAGTGACCTTACTTGAATTATGTGAGATGAAATATGGATGTGTATGATTATTGATTATGTGTGTATGAGTATTTGAATTCCACCCGGGCTAAGTCCCGAAGGCGAATATGCTAATGATATTAATTGTGTTTGAGCCTTAGTAACGAAAATGAAATAGTATGTCCAATGATTATTGATGTATGTGTGCATGAGAAATTGAATGATATCCGGGCTAAGCCCGAGGACAATTATGCTGGAAATTATATCCGGGTTAAGACCCGAAGGCAATTGTGCTAGTGGTTATATCCGGGCTAAGGCCCGAAGGCATTCGTGCGAGTTATTCTATCCGGGCTAAGACCCGAAGGCATTTGTGCACGTGATTATATCCGGTTATATTCCGAAGAATCTTGGGCTGGAGGTGAGTGTTGGTTGCTGAAATGAATTTAATTAGTACACTCGGACAGCCCAAAGGATAAGGTACGTTATATGTGCATTGGAAAGTCGACGTGTTTGAGCAACATTCGCTCAATCGACTAATGAATTTCAGTTATTGAATTGATTGATGCTTTGCGAACTTATACAATGATGAAGTATGAAGTAAGAATGTGTATTAATGAAATGATGCATTTGGCTATGTGAATGTATTGCTGTAAATTATAGTTCATTATATTCCTTGAGACTTACTAAGCATAAAAATGCTTACCCGTTGCTTTGGCTCTTAGTTTTCTAGATTTCGCTCGAGGCAATCGGATTTGGGATCGTTGAAGTCAAGTCATCCACACTATCAAGCCTCCATTTTGGTATAAATTTTGGTTGAACTTGAGATGGCATGTATAGGACTACCTCTTGTTTGTTAAATACGTTGTAATGTAAGTTTGTATGGCCATGCGAAAATGGCTCGAAAAGGGAGCATGAACTTAGACTTATTGTGGGTTGTATGTATATATATTTGGGGTCATGATGTGGCTATGGTTTGGAAATGGGAATGTTGGTCATATGATCAGCCATTGGCATGGTTAAAATGATCATATATGAACCTATGTATGGCAAGATTAGTTGAATCATGGAGACTACCAAATAGGTAAGTCCTACCTTAAAACAGATGCTGCCAGCTGCAGTGGCGTGAATGTGAAAAATCACCATAATTCATAGGAATGGAATCAAATAGTGAATAAGCTATGTAAATGAACCTTGATGAGTCTATTTTCATATGGAAGAAACGAAACGGTCATAGGAGTTACAGGTTAAGAGATATTAAAGCTATTGTGAGACAGGGCCAGAATGGTTTCTGGGTTCCCTGTCGCAACTTTAAAATTCACTATAAATTATCCAAAAGAATTAGGAGATATACCTTATATGTACAGATTCCATTTTGAGTCTAGTTTCATTAGAAACAAACGACACCAGCATTAAAGCCCTGTGCAGAGAGATATTCAAGTTATACCGCGCGAAGGTCAGAGCAGTCGATCCCTGTAACTTGGGTAACTTTAACTAATAAACTGTACCAATTGGCCCGACCAAAATCCTAGAAATAAATCCATGGATGTATATATGAGTCTAAATTCAGGAAAATTTACGAAACCAGTTTCCGAGTTTTGAAACTCGAGATATGATTTTAAAGGCGACAGTGACGCAGTTTTCCAGCCTGACTGGAAATGTCAAATTGGTGGGCAAAAACATGTGAACTTGGTTTGTTAACCCTCGGTCCGACACGGCGATGGTCTCGGGTTTGGGGTGTTACAATTTTATTGGTATCGAGCCACGGTTTAGTCGATTCTAGGACTACCGTGATGTGTTTGGGGTCTAGCTATACATGCCATTAAATGATGAATCGATAGTGTGATGAATTCGACAATTTGACTTCATGTTTGTTTATAGCAATGGATCCCGATCCCAACCGAAGCGATAGCTGATGATGTGGAGAGTGTGGCGCTTGCTCGCGCAAGGGACAGCGCGGCGGACTCTCAACCTATGGCCAGCAATCCTAATGACGAGGCTAAGCAAGCCTTTTATAGTGTGATGAACGAATGGTTTAATCAATACATTCGAACCAACACTATTGTTCCACCACCTCCATTCCCGATTTAATGCAACCCCGCACCTACAATACCTCCGTGGTGACCCAATAAGGTCGGGTAAGCCCCAATCGATAGGATTCAAAACATGGGGCCACTGAATTTAAGGCTACGGATGATGATGATGCCGAAGCGAGCTGAATTATGGTTAGATAACACTATCCGGTGCTTGATGAGCTATCCTGTACACCGATGAGTGCTTAAAGTGTACCATCTCCTTGCTACGCGAGTCCGCCTACTATTGGTGGAGTACTCGACTTCGTGGTGCCTAGAGAGCAAGTGACTTGGGAATTCTTTCTAACCGAGTTCAAAAAGTATATCGATCGAGATTCATCGACCAAAAGCGGAGGGAGTTCCTTGATCTTAAGCAAGGTTCTATGTCCGTTACCGACTACGAACGAAAGTTTGTGAGGCTTAGCCAGACGCGAGAATGCATTTCGTCCGAAGCTATTATGTGCAAACGCTTGAGGATGGGCTGAATGATGATATAAGGATGTTTGTTGGCATTCTCGAGATACGAGAGTTCGTAGTACTTGTTGAGCGAGCTTGTAAAGCCAAGAGCTTAGAAAGGAGAAACAAAAAGCTGATGTGGGGATTGGAGAATTCGAAAGAGGTCCTCGGAAAGTCTCTTCAACAAGCATCGAAGAGATTTCGAGATGATGCGAGCCGGTCTAGAGGCGTTTGGGATTTTCTAGACGAGGACGCGATCGACCCCTGTGACCACACGAGTCACCTCGATTGCGGTGGCGGAAATGATCGCCGAGAGAGGACGAGTGTCCACATTGTGGCAAATGGCATTCGGGAGCTGTTGGTTTCGTGATCGCCTCTGCTATAAGTGTGGATCGGCCGACCATTTTATGAAGGATTGCCCGAGGATGCATGAATGAATGCAAGTCGAGTGCAAACCCGGTGCTACCATTTGCCGAGGTAGGCCACCTAGAAATATGGGCAATGTCGATTGGCGGTCGAGAGGATCTAGAGATGCTACCATCGATCCGAGGCTCGTGCTCTGCTAGGACTTATGCCATACGCGCACGCCGAGGATCTTGCCTCTCCGGATGTTATTACCAGTACTTTCACTCTTTTCAATACAAATGTAATTGCTTTGATTGACCTGGTTCTACTCATTCTTATATATGTGAAACCTTAGCATCCAGTAAGACTTTGCCCATTGAGTCTACTGAGTTTGTAATTCGGGTGTCAAACCCCTTGGGTCATTACGTGCTTGTTAACAAAGTGTGCAAGAAAAGTCCCCTAGTGTTCCGAGGTTCTTGTTTTCCGGCGGACTTAATGCTTTTGCCATTCGATGAGTTCGATGTTATTCTTGGTTTGGATTGGTTGACCATGCACGATGCGGTTGTAAATTGCAAGAGCAAGACTATCGATTTGAGGTCTTGCGAATAATGAAATAATTCGGGTTGAGTCCACGGACTTAAAGGGGTTGCCACCGTAATATCGCCGATGTTGGCCCGAAATATGTAAGAAAAGGGTGCGGCGTACCTTGCGTCGTACTCGATGACAAGGAATCGAGAAGAAACCCGAATCGTGCTGCGTGGTTTGTGAATACCGGATGTTTTCCCGAAGAATTGCGGGTTTACCACTGTTCGAGAAATAGAATTTGGCATCGAATTGGTACTGGTACCACCCCAATTTCGATAGCTCCGTGTCGTATGGCACCAACGGAATTGAAGGAGTTGAAAACTTCGGTTGCAAGAATTGGTGGATAGAGGTTTTGCTCGCCTGAGTTTTTCGCCTTGGGGTGCGCCGGTGTTGTTCGTGAAGAAGAAGGATGGAACCATGCGACTATGCATCGACTATCGTCGACAACAAAGCGGCGATAAAGAACAAATATCCGTTGCCACGTATTGATGACTTGTTCGATCAATCAAGGGAGCCTCGGTGTTCTCGAAAATAGATTTGAGATCGGGCTACTATCAATTGCGAATCCGAGATTGAGACGTGCCCAAGGCGCCTTGAGCGAGATATGGTCACTATGAGTTCTGGTGATGCCGTTTGGGCTCACTAATGCCCTACGCGGTATTTATGGATTTAATGAATCGAATCTTTAGACCATATTTGGATCGATTCGTAGTCGTGTTCATTGATGACATCTTGGTCTATTCAAGAAATGAGACCGAACATCTGAACACTGCGGTTAGTGCTTTGCAAATTTTACGGGACAAGCAATTATATGCTAAGTTCAGCAAGTGTGAGTTCGGTTAAGAGAGGTAAGCTTCTTGGGTCATGTGGTATCAGCATCGGGTATTCGAGTCGACCAATAAAATTTCAGCCATACTAAATTGGAAGCCTCAGAAATATTACCGAGGTTCAAGCTTTTTGGGGCTTGCTTACTTACCGACGATTTGTAAAGGCTTCTCAACGATAGCCACGCCGATGACGGCTTACTCCAAAAGGATGTTAAGTTCGAATGGACGGAGAAATGCCAAAAAGCTTCGATCAACTGAAAACTTATTTGGTGAAGCCCCAATTCTAGTGCAACCCGAGTCCGCAAGGAGTTTGTCATCTATAGCGACGCCTCTCTACTTGGGTTAGGTTGCGTATTAATGCAAGAAGGTCGAGTTGTGGCCTATCGTCGAGGCAATTAAAGCCACATGAGAAAAATTATCCGACTCATGATCTCGAATTGGCCGCCATCGTATTCGCCTTAAAGATTTGGCGACATTACTTATTTGGTGAAAGGTGCCATGTATACTCGGATCACAAAAGTCTCAAGTATTTGATGACCCAACGAGACTTAAATCTGCGACAAAGACGTTGGCTCGAGCTGTTAAAGGATTATGAGTGATCATTGACTATCACCCGGGAAAGGCGAATGTAGTTGCGGATGCCTTGAGTCGTAAATCGTTATTCACTTTACGAGCGATGAATGTGCACTTGTCTATCCGATCCGACAGTGTGTTAGTGGCTGAAATGAAAGCCAAACCATTATTGACACACCAAATTCGAGAAGCTCGAAAAGTCGATGACGAGTTGGTTGCAAAACGGGCTGCGTGTGTTCGAACAAGGACTCGGAGTTTCAAATCGACGATGACGATTGTTTGAGGTTCAAAAGTCGTCTGTGTGTCCCAAAGAATTGAACTCATTTCGATAATTCAATGAAGCCCATTGTAGCCGAATGGCAATCCACCCGGAGTACGAAGATGTACAATGATTTGAAACGTCGATTTTGGTGGCATGGTATGAAGCGAGACATCTCCGACTTTGTTTCAAGATGTTTAATATGTCAACAAGTGAAAGCGGAACATCAGTGCCTTGAGATTACTTCACCAATCACGATACCCGAGTGGAAATGGGATCGAGTCACAATGGACTTTGTATCCGGACCGCCATTGTCGACAAGTAAGAAGGATGCGGTTTGGGTCGTGGTAGATCGATTGACTAAGTCGGCCCACTTTGTCCCCGTCGCACGGATTTTTCAATGGACAAATTAGCGGAATTGTACGTTTCTCAGATTGTGAAATTACACGGGTGCCTATTTCTATCGTGTCGGATAGAGATCCGAGATTTACCTCGCGGTTTTGGAAAAAGTTGCAAGAAGCTTTGGGTACCAAGTTGCATTTCAAAGACCGCCTTCCACCCCCAAACCGATGGTCAATCCGGCGGTAATTCGGATACTTGAGGATATGTTAAGATGTTGCGTCCTCGAGTTTAGTGGTTCATGGGAGCGGTATTTGCCGTTGATTGAATTCGCACACAACAACAACTTTCAATCGAGTATTAAGATGGCACCCTACGAGGCTTTGTACGGGCGTAAATGCCGTACACCATTGTTTTGGACCGAGCTTGGTGAAAGCAAGATTTTCGGGTGGATTTGATTAGGGATGCCGAATGAAAAGTGAAAGTAATCCGTGAAAGTTTGAAGATAGCCTTCGATCGTCGTAAGTCGTGCGCGGATATGAAGCGTAAGGATATCGAGTATCGTGGGTGATAAAGTGTTCCTCAAGGTATCGCCTTGGAAAAAATACTCGTGTTCGGCCGTAAGGGCAAGTTGAGCCCGAGGTTCATTGGGCCATATGAGATATCGAGCGAGTCGGTCCGGTGGCATATCGTTTGATTTTGCCCCCGAACTCAAAAGGTTCACGATGTCTTCCACGTTTCGATGCTTGACGTTATAGATCCGATCCATCGCACGTGATTAGTCCATCGAAATTGAAATTCAAGCTAATATGAGTTATGAGGAAGAACCAATTCGTATCCTATCACGAGAAGTGAAAGAGTTGCGAAACAAGCGGTTCCGCTAGTGAAAGTGTTATGGCTCAAGCACGGGATAGAAGAAGCTACTTGGGAGACCGAGAACTCAATGAGAGAGCGATATCCGAACCTATTTACGGTAAGCTTTTGGGGACGAAAATCTCTTGAGTGGGGAGAGTTGTGACACCCGAATGTGACCCTAGTCGGAGAGTGGTTTGGGACCACGAAACCGAGTCACAAGAATAATTAAGTGTTATATTCCGTACTTATTGTATGTGGAATTGGTATGCGTAAATATTTCGTGTCTCGATTTTTATTAATTAGGTGCTAAATTATAAGAAAGGACTTAGTAGTGAACTTTGAAAGTACGATAGGGAAATAGGTGATGACTAATTAAAGCATGCATGCAAAATAATGGACTTGCATGTCAAATTCCCCCTTTCTACAAGTAATGGCCCGCCATGACAAAGAAATATGGGTCAAACATGTCATGAAACATGTTTTGTTGGGCATTAGGGAGAAATAGTAAACAAATAAGCATGGGTAAGAAAAGAATGAAAAAAAAAATGTGTGTGAGAGAGTGGCATACCCCATTGCCGTGAGTTGTAGAGAAGGAAAGAAAAAATTTTGTTCATCCTTTCTTTGAGCCAAAACTAAGGAAGAAGGAGGATTTTTGCTTCATGCTTGGTTTGGAAGAGATCTAGAAGGAGATTTGGCTAAGTTTGCATCAAGATTAAGGTATGTATGAGGTTGTGTTGGGAGTTTCATGCATGTTTTGGTTGCTAACTTGATGTGCATGTTAGCCATGGCTCAAATCTTTGGTATGCCATGGAAATGGTATTTGGCCAAAGTTGTTATAGTGATAAAGCCATTGCATGCTAAGTGTGAAGCTTGATGATGATGCATGCAATGATGGATTTTCTACTCATGAGTAAGATTTTGAGTTTTCTCTTTGTTTTATCATGATTAAAGTTGAAAAGGAGCATGATTGTCATACTTGGCCATGATGCATTCTTGAGCATGATTCATGCTTCTTGCATGTTAGTTAAAAGTTTGTGTTTTGGATGGCTATGGACACCTTGAAAATTCGCCCATGCTCATATATGCATATATATGATTGCACATTATGTTTGGTTATGAACTAAGTGATGAATATATTGATTTAAAGAAGAAAATGTGGAAGAATGCTTGTGAAATTGCAAGCACAATTCGCCTAGCACACATATAAGTGCTTGATGCTATATTATAAGTTTTGGGCCACAATGTGCAAAGCATAAATTAGTAGATTGCATGCTGTTTTGTGAGGTATTAAGTGCAAAATTGACCTCAACATGTACATGAATATTCGGCCTTGGGTAGCCTATTGAAGGCCTTAGCATTTCCTTGATGCTCAAATAAATTGTATTGAATTGCTTGATGTAGTATAAAATGTGCATGACCATTGTGTATTCAAGCTAAAGAGTGGCCATATGACCATTTAAAATCCTTGTCATATTCGGCCATAAGCAAGCACAATGAGGTTTTAATAAATTGAATTTGTTTGAATTAGCTCAAGAGCTAAGAGGGCCACAATTGGACAAGGGGAAGGAAAAGGTGATCGAATAGCCGAAAAAGCCGTTCGACAACATCCGAGGTAAGTCCTCAAGAAGTGACCTTACTTGAATTATGTGAGATGAAATATGGATGTGTATGATTATTGATTATGTGTGTATGAGTATTTGAATTCCACCCGGGCTAAGTCCCGAAGGCGAATATGCTAATGATATTAATTGTGTTTGAGGCTTAGTAACGAAAATGAAATATGTATGTCCAATGATTATTGATGTATGTGTGCATGAGAAATTGAATGATATCCGGGCTAAGCCCGAGGACAATTATGCTGGAAATTATATCCGGGTTAAGACCCGAAGGCAATTGTGCTAGTGGTTATATCCGGGCTAAGGCCGAAGGCATTCGTATGAAGTTATTCTATCCGGCTAAGACCGAAGGCATTTGTGCACGTGATTATATCCGGTTATATTCCGAAGAATCTTGGGCTGGAGGTGAGTGTTGGTTGCTGAAATGAATTTAATTAGTACACTCGGACAGCCCAAAGGATAAGGTACGTTATATGTGCATTGGAAAGTCGACGTGTTTGAGCAACATTCGCTCAATCGACTAATGAATTTCAGTTATTGAATTGATTGATGCTTTGCGAACTTATACAATGATGAAGTATGAAGTAAGAATGTGTATTAATGAAATGATGCATTTGGCTATGTGAATGTATTGCTGTAAATTATAGTTCATTATATTCCTTGAGACTTACTAAGCATAAAAATGCTTACCCGTTGCTTTGGCTCTTAGTTTTCTAGATTTCGCTCGAGGCAATCGGATTTGGGATCGTTGAAGTCGAAGTCATCCACACTATCAAGCCTCCATTTTGGTATAAATTTTGGTTGAACTTGAGATGGCATGTATAGGACTACCTCTTGTTTGTTAAATACGTTGTAATGTAAGTTTGTATGGCCATGCGAAAATGGCTCGAAAAGGGAGCATGAACTTAGACTTATTGTGGGTTGTATGTATATATATTTGGGGTCATGATGTGGCTATGGTTTGGAAATGGGAATGTTGGTCATATGATCAGCCATTGGCATGGTTAAAATGATCATATATGAACCTATGTATGGCAAGATTAGTTGAATCATGGAGACTACCAAATAGGTAAGTCCTACCTTAAAACAGATGCTGCCAGCTGCAGTGGCGTGAATGTGAAAAATCACCATAATTCATAGGAATGGAATCAAATAGTGAATAAGCTATGTAAATGAACCTTGATGAGTCTATTTTCATATGGAAGAAACGAAACGGTCATAGGAGTTACAGGTTAAGAGATATTAAAGCTATTGTGAGACAGGGCCAGAATGGTTTCTGGGTTCCCTGTCGCAACTTTAAAATTCACTATAAATTATCCAAAAGAATTAGGAGATATACCTTATATGTACAGATTCCATTTTGAGTCTAGTTTCATTAGAAACAAACGACACCAGCATTAAAGCCCTGTGCAGAGAGATATTCAAGTTATACCGCGCGAAGGTCAGAGCAGTCGATCCCTGTAACTTGGGTAACTTTAACTAATAAACTGTACCAATTGGCCCGACCAAAAATCCTAGAAATAAATCCATGGATGTATATATGAGTCTAAATTCAGGAAAATTTACGAAACCAGTTTCCGAGTTTTGAAACTCGAGATATGATTTTAAGGCGACAGTGACGCAGTTTTCCAGCCTGACTGGAAATGTCAAATTGGTGGGCAAAAACATGTGAACTTGGTTTGTTAACCCTCGGGTCCGACACGGCGATGGTCTCGGGTTTGGGGTGTTACAATTTTATTGGTATCGAGCCACGGTTTAGTCGATTCTAGGACTACCGTGATGTGTTTGGGGTCTAGCTATACATGCCATTAAATGATGAATCGATAGTGTGATGAATTCGACAATTTGACTTCATGTTTGTTTATAGCAATGGATCCCGATCCCAACCGAAAGCGATAGCTGATGATGTGGAGAGTGTGGCGCTGCTCCGCGCAAGGGACAGCGCCATGGACTCTCAACCTATGGCCAGCAATCCTAATGACGAGGCTAAGCAAGCCTTTTATAGTGTGATGAACGAATGGTTTAATCAATACATTCAACCAACACGGCTGTTCCACCACCTCCATTCCCGATTTAATGCAACCCCGACCTACAATACCTCCGGTGGATCGACCCAATAAGGTCGTAAGCCCCAATCGATAGGATTCAAAACATGGGGCCACTGAATTTAAGGCTACGGATGATGATGATGCCGAGCGAGCTGAATTATGGTTAGATAACACTATCCGGGTGCTTGATGAGCTATCCTGTACACCCGATGAGTGCTTAAAGTGTACCATCTCCTTGCTACGCGAGTCCGCCTACTATTGGTGGAGTACTCTGACTTCTGTGGTGCCTAGAGAGCAAGTGACTTGGGAATTCTTTCTAACCGAGTTCCGAAAAAAGTATATCAGTCAGAGATTCATCGACCAAAAGCGGAGGGAGTTCCTTGATCTTAAGCAAGGTTCTATGTCCGTTACCGACTACGAACGAAAGTTTGTGAGGCTTAGCCGTGCTGCGAGAATGCATTTCGTCCGGGCTATTATGTGCAAACGCTTCGAGGATGGGCTGAATGATGATATAAGGATGTTTGTTGGCATTCTCGAGATACGAGAGTTCGTAGTACTTGTTGAGCGAGCTTGTAAAGCCGAAGAGCTTAGAAAGGAGAAACAAAAAGCTGATGTGGGGATTGAGAATTCGAAGAGGTCCTCGGAAAGTCTCTTCAACAAGCATCGAAGAGATTTCGAGATGATGCGAGCCGGTCTAGAGGCGTTTGGGATTTTCTAGACGAGGACGCGATCGACCCTGTGACCACACGAGTCACCTCGATTGCCGGTGGCGGAAATGATCGCCGAGAGAGGACGGAGTGTCCACATTGTGGCAAATGGCATTCGGGGAGCTGTTGGTTTCGTGATCGCTCCTGCTATAAGTGTGGATCGGCCGACCATTTTATGAAGGATTGCCCGAGGATGCATGAACAGAATGCAAGTCAGAGTGCAAACCCGGGTGCTACCATCGCCGAGGTAGGCCACCTAGAAATATGGGCAATGTCGTTGGCGGTCGAGAGGATCTAGAGATGCTACCATCAGATCCGAGGCTCGTGCTCTGCTAGGACTTATGCCATACGCGCCTTGCCGAGGATGCTTGCCTCTCCGGATGTTATTACCGGTACTTTCACTCTTTTCAATACAAATGTAATTGCTTTGATTGACCCCGGTTCTACTCATTCTTATATATGTGAAACCTTAGCATCCAGTAAGACTTTGCCCATTGAGTCTACTGAGTTTGTAATTCGGGTGTCAAACCCCTTGGGTCATTACGTGCTTGTTAACAAAGTGTGCAAGAAAAGTCCCCTAGTGTTCCGAGGTTCTTGTTTTCCGCGGACTTAATGCTTTTGCCATTCGATGAGTTCGATGTTATTCTTGGTTTGGATTGGTTGACCATGCACGATGCGGTTGTAAATTGCAAGAGCAAGACTATCGATTTGAGGTGCGCGAATAATGAAATAATTCGGGTTGAGTCCACGGACTTAAAGGGGTTGCCACCGTAATATCGTGATGTTGGCCCGAAATATGTAAGAAAAGGGTGCGGCGTACCTTGCGTCGTACTTCGATGACAAGGAATCGAGAAGAAACCCGAATCTGCGCCCGTGGTTTGTGAATACCGGATGTTTTCCCAAAGAATTGCCGGGTTTACCACTGCTCGAGAAATAGAATTTGGCATCGAATTGGTACCGGTACCACCCCAATTTCGATAGCTCCGTATCGTATGGCACCAACGGAATTGAAGGAGTTGAAAACTCGTTGCAAGAATTGGTGGATAGAGGTTTTGCTCGCCCGAGTTTTTCGCCTTGGGGTGCGCCGTGTTGTTCGTGAAGAAGAAGGATGGAACCATGCGACTATGCATCGACTATCGTCGACTTAACAAAGCGACGATAAAGAACAAATATCCGTTGCCATGTATTGATGACTTGTTCGATCAATCTGAAGGGAGCCTCGGTGTTCTCGAAAATAGATTTGAGATCGGGCTACTATCAATTGCGAATCCGAGATTCGACGTGCCCAAGACGCCTTGAGCGAGATATGGTCACTATGAGTTCTGGTGATGCCGTTTGGGCTCACTAATGCCCTACGGTATTTATGGATTTAATGAATCGAATCTTTAGACCATATTTGGATCGATTCGTAGTCGTGTTCATTGATGACATCTTGGTCTATTCAAGAAATGAGACCGAACATGCTGAACACCTGCGGTTAGTGCTGCAAATTTTACGGGACAAGCAATTATATGCTAAGTTCAGCAAGTGTGAGTTCTGGTTAAGAGAGGTAAGCTTCTTGGGTCATGTGGTATCTCAGATCGGGTATTCGAGTCGAATTCGAATAAAATTTCAGCCATACTAAATTGGAAGCCTCCGAGAAATATTACTGAGGTTCGAAGCTTTTTGGGGCTTGCCGGTTACTACCGACGATTTGTAAAAGGCTTCTCAACGATAGCCACGCCGATGACGAAGCTACTCCAAAAGGATGTTAAGTTCGAATGGACGGAGAAATGCCAAAAAAGCTTCGATCAACTGAAAACTTATTTGACTGAAGCCCCAATTCTAGTGCAACCCGAGTCCGGCAAGGAGTTTGTCATCTATAGCGACGCCTCTCTACTTGGGTTAGGTTGCGTATTAATGCAAGAAGGTCGAGTTGTGGCCTATGCGTCGAGGCAATTAAAGCCACATGAGAAAAATTATCCGACTCATGATCTCGAATTGGCCGCCATCGTATTCGCCTTAAAGATTTGGCGACATTACTTATTTGGTGAAAGGTGCCATGTATACTCGGATCACAAAAGTCTCAAGTATTTGATGACCCAACGAGACTTAAATCTGCGACAAAGACGTTGGCTCGAGTGTTAAAGGATTATGAGCTGATCATTGACTATCACCCGGGAAAGGCGAATGTAGTTGCGGATGCCTTGAGTCGTAAATCGTTATTCACTTTACGAGCGATGAATGTGCACTTGTCTATCCGATCCGACAAAGTGTGTTAGTGGCTGAAATGAAAGCCAAACCATTATTGACACACCAAATTCGAGAAGCTCGTAAAAGTCGATGACGAGTTGGTTGCAAAACGGGCTGCGTGTGTTCAACAAGGACTCGGAGTTTCAAATCGACGATGACGATTGTTTGAGGTTCAAAAGTCGTCTGTGTCCCAAAGAATTGAACTCATTTCGATAATTCAAATGAAGCCCATTGTAGCCGAATGGCAATCCACCCGGGAGTACGAAGATGTACAATGATTTGAAACGTCGATTTTGGTGGCATGGTATGAAGCGAGACATCTCCGACTTTGTTTCAAGATGTTTAATATGTCAACAAGTGAAAGCGGAACATCAGTGCCTTGAGATTACTTCACCAATCACGATACCCGAGTGGAAATGGGATCGAGTCACAATGGACTTTGTATCCGGACCGCCATTGTCGCAAGTAAGAAGGATGCGGTTTGGGTCGTGGTAGATCGATTGACTAAGTCGGCCCACTTTGTCCCCGTCGTCACGGATTTTTCAATGGACAAATTAGCGGAATTGTACGTTTCTCGAGTTGTGAAATTACACGGGTGCCTATTTCTATCGTGTCGGATAGAGATCCGAGATTTACCTCGCGGTTTTGGAAAAAGTTGCAAGAAGCTTTGGGTACCAAGTTGCATTTCAAAGACCGCCTTCCACCCCCAAACCGATGGTCAATCCGGCGGGTAATTCGAGATACTTGAGGATATGTTAAGATGTTGCGTCCTCGAGTTTAGTGGTTCATGGGAACGGTATTTGCCGTTGATTGAATTCGCTTACAACAACGACTTTCAATCGAGTATTAAGATGGCACCCTACGAGGCTTTGTGCGGCGTAAATGCCGTACACCATTGTTTTGGACCGAGCTTGGTGAAAGCAAGATTTTGGGTGGATTTGATTAGGGATGCCGAATGTAAAGTGAAAGTAATCCGTGAAAGTTTGAAGATAGCCTTCGATCGTCGAAAGTCGACGCGGATATGAAGCGTAAGGATATCGAGTATCGTGGGTGATAAAGTGTTCCTCAAGGTATCGCCTTGGAAAAAATACTCGTGTTCTACCGTAAGGGCAAGTTGAGCCCGAGGTTCATTGGGCCATATGAGATATCGAGCGAGTCGGTCCGGTGGCATATCGTTTGATTTTGCCCCTGAACTCAAAAGGTTCACGATGTCTTCCACGCTTCGATGCTTCGACGTTATAGATCCGATCCATCGCACGTGATTAGTCCATCAGAAATTGAAATTCAAGCTAATATGAGTTATGAGGAAGAACCAATTCGTATCCTATCACGAGAAGTGAAAGAGTTGCGAAACAAGCGGGTTCCGCTAGTGAAAGTGTTATGGCTCAAGCACGGGATAGAAGAAGCTACTTGGGAGACCGAGAACTCAATGAGAGAGCGATATCCGAACCTATTTACCGGTAAGCTTTTCGGGACGAAAATCTCTTGAGTGGGGAGAGTTGTGACACCCGAATGTGACCCTAGTCGGAGAGTGGTTTCGGGACCACGAAACCGAGTCACAAGAATAATTAAGTGTTATATTCCGTACTTATTGTATGTGGAATTGGTATGCGTAAATATTTCGTGTCTCGATTTTTATTAATTAGGTGCTAAATTATAAGAAAGGACTTAGTAGTGAACTTTGAAAGTACGATAGGGAAATAGGTGATGACTAATTAAAGCATGCATGCAAAATAATGGACTTGCATGTCAAATTCCCCTTTCTACAAGTAATGGCCCGCCATGACAAAGAATATGGGTCAAACATGTCATGAAACATGTTTTGTTGGGCATTAGGGAGAAATAGTAAACAAATAAGCATGGGTAAGAAAAGAATGAAAAAAAAATGTGTGTGAGAGAGTGGCATACCCCATTGCCGTGAGTTGTAGAGAAGGAAAGAAAAAATTTTGTTCATCCTTTCTTTGAGCCAAAACTAAGGAAGAAGGAGGATTTTTGCTTCATGCTTGGTTTGGAAGAGATCTAGAAGGAGATTTGGCTAAGTTTGCATCAAGATTAAGGTATGTATGAGGTTGTGTTGGGAGTTTCATGCATGTTTTGGTTGCTAACTTGATGTGCATGTTAGCCATGGCTCAAATCTTTGGTATGCCATGGAAATGGTATTTGGCCAAAGTTGTTATAGTGATAAAGCCATTGCATGCTAAGTGTGAAGCTTGATGATGATGCATGCAATGATGGATTTTCTACTCATGAGTAAGATTTTGAGTTTTCTCTTTGTTTTATCATGATTAAAGTTGAAAAGGAGCATGATTGTCATACTTGGCCATGATGCATTCTTGAGCATGATTCATGCTTCTTGCATGTTAGTTAAAAGTTTGTGTTTTGGATGGCTATGGACACCTTGAAAATTCGCCATGCTCATATATGCATATATATGATTGCACATTATGTTTGGTTATGAACTAAGTGATGAATATATTGATTTAAAGAAGAAAATGTGGAAGAATGCTTGTGAAATTGCAAGCACAATTCGCCTAGCACACATATAAGTGCTTGATGCTATATTATAAGTTTTGGGCCACAATGTGCAAAGCATAAATTAGTAGATTGCATGCTGTTTTTGTGAGGTATTAAGTGCAAAATTGACCTCAACATGTACATGAATATTCGGCCTTGGGTAGCCTATTGAAGGCCTTAGCATTTCCTTGATGCTCAAATAAATTGTATTGAATTGCTTGATGTAGTATAAAATGTGCATGACCATTGTGTATTCAAGCTAAAGAGTGGCCATATGACCATTTAAAATCCTTGTCATATTCGCCATAAGCAAGCACAATGAGGTTTTAATAAATTGAATTTGTTTGAATTAGCTCAAGAGCTAAGAGGGCCACAATTGGACAAGGGAAGGAAAAGGTGATCGAATAGCCGAAAAAGCCGTTCGACAACATCCGAGGTAAGTCCTCAAGAAGTGACCTTACTTGAATTATGTGAGATGAAATATGGATGTGTATGATTATTGATTATGTGTGTATGAGTATTTGAATTCCACCCGGGCTAAGTCCCGGCGAATATGCTAATGATATTAATTGTGTTTGAGGCTTAGTAACGAAAATGAAATATGTATGTCCAATGATTATTGATGTATGTGTGCATGAGAAATTGAATGATATCCGGGCTAAGCCCGAGGACAATTATGCTGAAATTATATCCGGTTAAGACCAAGGCAATTGTGCTAGTGGTTATATCCGGGCTAAGGCCCAAGGCATTCGTCGAGTTATTCTATCCGGCTAAGACCAAGGCATTTGTGCACGTGATTATATCCGGTTATATTCAAGAATCTTGGGCTGGAGGTGAGTGTTGGTTGCTGAAATGAATTTAATTAGTACACTCGGACAGCCCAAAGGATAAGGTACGTTATATGTGCATTGGAAAGTCGACGTGTTTGAGCAACATTCGCTCAATCGACTAATGAATTTCAGTTATTGAATTGATTGATGCTTTGCGAACTTATACAATGATGAAGTATGAAGTAAGAATGTGTATTAATGAAATGATGCATTTGGCTATGTGAATGTATTGCTGTAAATTATAGTTCATTATATTCCTTGAGACTTACTAAGCATAAAATGCTTACCCGTTGCTTTGGCTCTTAGTTTTCTAGATTTCGCCGAGGCAATCGGATTTGGGATCGTTGAAGTCAAGTCATCCACACTATCAAGCCTCCATTTTGGTATAAATTTTGGTTGAACTTGAGATGGCATGTATAGGACTACCTCTTGTTTGTTAAATACGTTGTAATGTAAGTTTGTATGGCCATGCGAAAATGGCTCGAAAAGGGGAGCATGAACTTAGACTTATTGTGGGTTGTATGTATATATATTTGGGGTCATGATGTGGCTATGGTTTGGAAATGGGAATGTTGGTCATATGATCAGCCATTGGCATGGTTAAAATGATCATATATGAACCTATGTATGGCAAGATTAGTTGAATCATGGAGACTACCAAATAGGTAAGTCCTACCTTAAAAACAGATGCTGCCAGCTGCAGTGGCGTGAATGTGAAAAATCACCATAATTCATAGGAATGGAATCAAATAGTGAATAAGCTATGTAAATGAACCTTGATAAGTCTATTTTCATATGGAAGAAACGAAACGGTCATAGGAGTTACAGGTTAAGAGATATTAAAGCTATTGTGAGACAGGGCCAGAATGGTTTCTGGGTTCCCTGTCGCAACTTTAAAATTCACTATAAATTATCCAAAAAGAATTAGGAGATATACCTTATATGTACAGATTCCATTTTGAGTCTAGTTTCATTAGAAACAAACGACACCAGCATTAAAGCCCTGTGCAGAGAGATATTCAAGTTATACCGCGCGAAGGTCAGAGCAGTCGATCCCTGTAACTTGGGTAACTTTAACTAATAAACTGTACCAATTGGCCCGACCAAAATCCTAGAAATAAATCCATGGATGTATATATGAGTCTAAATTCAGGAAAATTTACGAAACCAGTTTCTGAGTTTTGAAACTCGAGATATGATTTTAAAGGCGACAGTGACGCAGTTTTCCAGCCTGACTGGAAATGTCAAATTGGTGGGCAAAAACATGTGAACTTGGTTTGTTAACCCTCGGGTCCGACACCGGCGATGGTCTCGGGTTTGGGGTGTTACATATTGGTATATAGAGTGTACCGAATGTGTCCCTTGACAACTCAAGGACATGTTTTCTTCAATAATTTGATGGAGTTGCCTTTCTATGGGTTCGATGTAATTTTTGGGATGGATTGGTTAACTGAACACAAGGTTAAGGTAGATTTTGTGTTAAAGAGGGTGACACTGCAATTTGAGAAAGGGATGAACATTGTGGTTGTGGGAGAGTGGAACGATGAAAATGTGCAAGTGTACACAATTGTAATAAGTAAAAAAGTGACAAGTATGTCGAGATATCGTACCCACAGGGCTGTACAAGTGAATATTTATGAAATTTCAAATTAAACAAATTGGTGAGGAAAAATATGTTGATTTGAAATAGGTGATATAAAAACTAAAAATTAACTAAGTTATTAACTAAACAATAAAATTTCAATGCACGATTTCTAAAAATGGTTTTAATCAATATGACATAAATTTGCTAAATTAATTTTATTCTTTAACTTATGATTATTAAAGCTATGTTCATGTTGTTATGAAATAATTTCATAGCAACTAGGTATTTTGTTAACACACAAACTTATTAAATTAATAAATTTTTCATAAGCAAGTATAAAACATAGTGAAGTAAATATATTTCTATAATTTAGTCATAATAATTGTAATACCCCTAACCCGTATCCATCACCAGAATAGGGTTACAGAGCATTATCGAACATATTACTTAAACGAACATAAATTTTTCATGTAATTATCATTTCCAAATAAAAGTCATTCACAAGCAATCATAAAGTCCTAATACGAGCCCTTAGGGCTAACCACATGCATTAGAGATAGTTTCGGACTAAATAACTTTGGAAATTTTTGGAAAACTTAGAAAATTTTACAAAATATAGGGGACACATGCCCATGTGGCCTGACCATGTGTCTCACACGGCCAAAGACACGCCCATGTCACAGGCCATGTGGACATTCGAAATGGAATCACATGGCAGTGTCCCAGCCTGTGTCTGACCCTGTGTAACTCCCTAACTTGGGTCTTATGGCCAACCACAAGCCCGAATAACTAGCCCATGTACATTTTGAAATGGCCTCACACACCCGTGTGCCAGGCCGTGTGCTAGGCCGTGCCAATACGGTAGGGTATATTGACTTATGCCACACGGCCAAGTCACATGCCTGTATGCTAGGCCATGTGGAGCATATTGACTTGGTTTCCAATTAAACACCAAGGGACACACGTCTATATCATCTGACCATGTGTCACACACGGTTGAGACACACGCTCGTATCTCTGCCCGTGTGGACAAAAATAGGCTATTTACCAAGCCATCTTTCTCACCCAAATTGCATCAACCTAAAATCATCAAATGTCATATAACATAGTATCAATAGTCATTCAAACCAATATTAAAGAAGCCTAATTTATGCCATTTCAATACTAACAACCACAAGGCACACAAGAATCACAATTATCCATTCCATTTCATACCAATTTCACATCTCAAAATCACCTAATTGATCACATTCAATTATGCATTATTTTACCTAAACCACAAGCATATCAACCTCAAATCAACCATTTGGTACTCAAAATACCAATTCACAACAAGCATTAACTTAACCATTATACACAACATACCAAAATGCTAATTGCACATTTATATATATACATCACCAAGCATGCCAAAATCAGCTAAGACACATGGCTATACACATAACTAAGTATTCATCATTTATAAGCCAAATCAAATGGCTAAATCCATTACCAACATAAAGATCATATTGACCACAACTCCTATACATTCCATATATCCTAATATATAAGTTCAAAAGTACCAAAATGAAAGCTTGATAGTGTGATGAGATCTTCGACGACTCCTAAATCCAAGCAAGCTTCGATATTCACTATAAAACACGGAAAAGTAAACGAAGTAAGCTATAAAGCTTAGTAAGTTCATATAGTAATAAACTCAACTTACCATATATACCCAATTTAAGCAATTAAACATATCATAATATAACTCATATTGATCCACAAACCTATCACATATTTATTCAGAAGGTTAGACATGAAATTTACAAGTTTCTTCGATTCAATGCTTGTATGGTTCATGGACATACCTGTATCAACTCTTATCAATCGTATACTCATCCATTACCTTGATATACCTATTGAACCATTTGGAATAATATCAGATACTCGGGAATATCGCACCCTAAGTGCAAATACATAGCCGAAGCTATCTTAATCTCATATATCATATAATGCTCACTCTTGAGCTATCAATGGGTTTGCTCACACAAGCTGACGGTCAAGACATAAATATACGGTGCTGCTCACACAAGCTGATAAGGATCTACAACACATGCCGAATAACTCAGCCACTGGTAGAATGTACGGACCATCACCCAAATCACGTGAGCCCAATAACATGTCATTCGTATCGTAATCTATTCCTAAGGTTCAACCGGGATTTCACATTGCTGAATCTTTGTCGAATATATCATTAAGGTCGTATTCACAATTAATTTAATAATAAAGCATTTAAAACACAATTATATTAATACTTATTAATATAAAAATCATAGAAATCATTAAAAATGGGACGAAATCACACTTACATGCACAAGGAGACTTGGCCAAACTTTGAAACCTTAACTATGGCTTTTCTCCCTTCTAATTTTCAGTTGAAAAATGCCTTAGGAAGATGGCAACCTTTGTTTCTTTATTAATTTACTTTGTTAATTAATTAAATTACAAAATTAACCTTATTTAATAACCTTTAAAACACTTAATAATGTGTCCATATAAGTCCACTCATACTATTAATGGTCTAATTACAACATAAGGACTTCTACTTTAAGGTTCCATAGCTATTTGACACCTTTAGCTATTAGAACTCAAGTTTTACATTTTACGCGGTTTAGTCCTTTTTATCAAATTAAGCACTCAAACGATAAAATTTCTTAATGAAATTTTTACACAATCATACTATCATACTGTTGACATTAAAATAATAATAAAATAAATATTTCAACCTCTGATTTGTGGTTCCAAGACTACTGTTCTGATCTAACTAAAAACGGGCTGTTATAACTCTCCCAGTTAGGAATTTTCGTCCTCGAAAATCTTACCAGAAAATAGGTTAGGGTAAGGTTTTCTCATAGCTTCCTCAGGTTCCTACATAGCTTCTTTGACACCATGCCGTTGCCATAGAACCTTTACTAAAGCTATGCTCTTGTTTCTTAACTGTTTAACCTCTCGAGCTAAAATTTCGATTGGTTCTTCGTTATACGACATATCAGGCTGAATTTCAATCTCTGTCGGAGAAATGATATGCGATTGATGTAATTTATATCAGCGTAACATCAACACATGAAATATATTGTGAATCTTTTCTAACTTTGACGTTAAAGCTAGTCGATATGCTATAGGTCCTATTTTTTCGATAATCTCGTACGGCCCGATAAATCACGGGCTCAATTTTCCTTTGCGACCAAATCAAAGAATCTTCTTCCACAGAGATACTTTCAAAAGTAATCTGTTGCCAATTTGAAATTCAATGTCTTTGTGTTTCAAACATTCAAACTATCGCGAATTACTTTTACTTTATCTTCTGTCTCTCTGATCAAATCAACCCTGTGAATCTTTTTCTCACTAAGCTCAGTCCAATACAATGGAGTTTGGCTTTTACGACCATACAAAGCCTCATATGGTGCCATCTTTATGCTCGATTAGAAACTGTTGTTATACGCGAATTCAACCAATGTTAAATATTTTTCCCAGTTGCCTTCAAACTTTAAAACACAGCAACAAGGCATATCTTCGAGAATCTGTATTACCTTCTCATACTGACCATCAGTTTGCAGATGAAATGCAGTACTAATGTGTAACTGCGTACCTAAAGCTTCTTGCAATTTCTTCCAAAATTGCGACGTAAACCTCGGATCTCTATTCAAAATAATAGAAACTGGCACCTCGTGCAATCTAACAACCTCAGAGATATACAATTCAGCTAAAGCCCCGAGTGAAAAATCTATATGTACCAGAATGAAATGTGCAGATTTCGTCAGTCTATCAACAACAACCCAGATAACATCTTTCTTTCTCGAGAGATAGGGGTAACCTCGATACAAAGTCCATCGTAACTCTATCCCATTTCCACTCTGGTATCATCACTGGCTGTAGTAGTCCCAAAGGCATTTGATGTTTGACTTTAACTTGTGGACAAACCAAGCATCTAGACATAAATTTTCAAATGTCTTGTTTCATACCCGACCACTAGTACAACTATTTCAAATCATTGTACATTTTAGTACTCCCCGGATTAATCGATAAACAACCACTGTGTGCTTCGTGTAGAATTTTTTGAATAAGCTTGAAATTTTTCGATAACAAATTCTATCTCAAAACAACAAACAATCATCGGCTCCGATCTAATAGTTTGAATCAATAGTCGATTCGCATTGTACTCTTTTAGCTTGCAATACATTATCACATTTCTGAGCCTCACAAATTTGCTATAAAAATAATAGTTTAGCTTTTAACTCAGCTAAAATTGAACCATCATCAGAAAAATTTAACTGTGTGTTCATTGCCTGCAAAATAAACAAAGATTTTCTACTCAAAGCATCCGCGACTACATTCGCTTTCCTCGGATGATAATTAATTATTAATTCATAATCTTTCAACAACTCGAGCCATCTTCACTATCGTAAATTGAAATCTTTCTAAGACATTAAATACTTTAAAATCTTGTGGTTAGTAAAGATGTGGCACTTCTCATCGAATAAATGATGTCTCAAAATTTTCAATGCAAAAACAATAGCAGCCAACTCTAAATCATGCGTCGGATAATTATTTTCATGTGGTTTCAATTTTCTGGAAGCATAAGCTATAAATTTACCCTCTTGCATCAAAACACATCCCAAACCGTTCAATGATGTGTCACTAAAAATCACAAACTCTTTACCCGACTCAGGTTGAACTAAAACTGGTGCTTCAGTTAACAGTGCTTTCAACTTTTCAAAACTCTGTTGGCATTTCTCTGACCAGTCGAACTTCACATCTTTCTATAGCAATTGAGTCATCGATGTAGCAATCATAGAGAACCTTTTTAGAAAACACCGATAATAGCTATCTAATCACAGAAAACTTCTGACATCGGATACGTTACTTGGTGGTTTCCAGTCAACAACTGCTGAAATCTTACTCGGGTCAACTTGACTGCCTTCCGTTGAAACAATATGTCCTAAAAATCCAGCTTCTCAGAGCCAAAACTCGCATTTGCTAAATTTAGCAACTAGTTTCTTATCTCTCAATGTTTGTAACACAATCCTTACATGTTCATTATGCTAAGATTCATCTCGGGAATAGATTAGAATGTTGTCAATGAATACAACAACAAATTTGTCCAAATACGGTCTAAAGATTCGATTCATCAAACCCATAAAAACTACAAGAGCATTAGTTAATCCAAATGGAATAACAAGAAATTCATAATGCTTGTACCTTATTTTGAACTCAGTTTTCGGTACATCCGAATCTTTAACTCGCAACTGATAATAGCCAGATCTCAGATCAATCTCTGAAAATACTATTGCTCCTTTTAACTGATTAAACAAATAATCAATTCTCGACAAAGGATACTTATTCTTAATTGTAACCTTGTTAAAGCTGACGATAGTCAATAGACAGTCTCATCAATCCATCTTTCTTCTTTATGAACAACACTGGTGCACCCCAGGACGAAAAACTAGGTCGTGCAAAACCTTTATTTGTTAACTCTTGCAACTGAGCTTTCAATTCTTTCAATTTTTTTAGAGCCATTCTATACATAGCTATTGATATCGATGATGTTCCCGATACTAATTCAATAGCAAAGTCAACTTCTTTGATCGGTGGCAACCCGGGTAACTCTTCTGGAAACACATTCAAATATTCACATACCACTGGTATTGATTCAATCTTTGATATAGACACTTTTGTATCTAGTACATATGCAAGATAAGCATTGCAACCCTTTCTCACATATTTCTGTGCTAACATCGACGATATCATAATAGGCAATTCACTAAAATCATTGAATTCAATTTGAAGAATTTCATTGTTATGACATCTCAACACAATAGTCTTTCATCTTCAATTCACAACAGCATCATGCAGAGTCAACCAATCCATACCCAAAATCACATTGAATTCATCAAACCGTAAAAGCATCAAATCATTTGGAAAATAGTAACCCCGAGTCGTCAAAGGACAATTCTTGCAAAGTTTATCAAATATGACATATTTGCCTAAGGGGTTTGATACTTTAATCACAAGTTCGGTAGACTCAACAGGTAAACTCTTACTAAACACTAAATTCATACAGATATATGAATGAGTCGATCCAGGATCAATCAAGGCAATTACATTTGTGTCATAGACAGAAAATGTACCGGAGATAACATCTGGTGATGGCGCATCTTTGCGAGTGCGAAACAGCGTAAGCTCTGGCTGGCGCTCGAGCCTCAGATCTCACAGCAGAGTCTTTTTTCATTCCTTTGTTACTAGTCACATTTCCTGTATTTCTAGGTGGTCTTCGTCTAGCAGTTGTATTACTCGGTCTTGCATTTTGCTATCTATCTTTCTCGGGTAACTTAGGACAATCCCGAATAAAGTGATCTTGCAAGCCGCATTTGAAACAAGCTTTATTATTCATCCAGCAGACTCCAAAATGCCATCTTCCACACTATTGACACTCGGGTTTGTTGCTTCTAACACTACCAATGCTCGATACTAAAGTGGCTTGAGCTTTAGGACTCATGTATTGCTTCCCACGATTTCTATTAGAATACTTACAGAAGCATTTGAACGATTATACGAATCTCATGATTTCTTTGGTGAAGAGTGATATGGTTTAATCATTGAAATCTTTCTCAAATCTCTAGCTTCAACATCAGCTTTTCTCTTTTCTATGCCAAGTTCCTCGGCTTTGCAAGCTCTGTCTACTAACACAACAAATTCTTTCAATTTTAGAATCCCGACTAGAAGTCTTATGTCTTTGTTCAACCTGTCTTCGAATCTCTTACACATCATTGCCTCAGTGGAGACACATTATCGAGCATATTTAGTGAGTCTCACAAATTCTCTTTCGTACTCGATCACAGACATTTGACCCTGTGTCAGTTCCAGAAATTCTCAGCGGTTTATTATGGTTGATAAACAGCTAGCTTATGTACTTCTTTCTAATCTTGGTCTGAAAGAATTCTCACATGAATCTTTCTCTCGATACCACAAATATCAAAGTGTTCCACCACTGATATGCAGTATCTCTCAGAAGTGATATAGCGCATTTAACACATTTAGCTGGCATGCAAGATAATTTTTCAAACATTTGGATCGTATTCTCAAGCCAAAACTCGGCTCTCTCAGGATTGTCATTAATTATAGCTCTGAACTCTTCAGCCCCATTTTTTTTACTTTTATCCACATGCGGCTTACTCAAACATAAAGGTTCTAAGCTTTGAGGAGCTACAGGAACCGAATAGGGAATAGGTGGGGGTAGAGGTTGCTGAGCAGCCGGATTAGTTTGAACAAACTAAGTGAACCATTCGTTCATCATTTGGAAGAAGGCTTCTTTGGCCACTCCTCACTGACTCCCAGATACAGGTCTCAACTTAAACTGCGCTACCATAAACGGAGGCTGGCGCATTACTTTCAACATCATCAGCCACTTCTTGATTGGGATCTATATCTATATAAAAACACGATTTAAATCTGTCAGGAGATATCACACTATCACAAGTTATATATGCAATGTATAGTTAGACTCACATACACTACGCTAATCCTAGAATCGACTAAACCGTAGCTCTGATACCAATAAATGTAACACCTCTAACCCATATCCATCACCGAAATAGGGTTACAGAGTATTACCAGACATATTACTTAAATGAACATACATTTTTCATAAATTTATCATTTCCAAATAAAAGTCATTTACAAGCAATCATAAAGTCCCTAATATGAGCCCTCGAGGCTAAAAAACATGCAATAGAAGTGGTTCGGGACTAAACCAATAACTCAAGAAATTTTTGGAAAACTTAGAAAATTTTACAAAATATAGGGGACACACGCCCGTGTGGCCCGACCGTGTGTCTCACATGGCCAAAGACACTTCTGTGTCACAGGTTGTGTGGACATTCGGAATGAAATCACATGGCCATGACCCAACCCATGTTCAACCCCATGTAACTCTCGAACATGGGTCACACGGCCAACCACACGCCCATGTAACTAGCCTGTGCACCCTTCGAAATGGCCTCACACGCCCGTGAGCTTGGCCGTGCCAATACTGTCGGGTATACTGACTTATGCCACACGACCAAGTCACACGCCCGTGTGCTAGGCTGTGTGGAGCATACTGACTTGGTTTCTAATTAAACACCAATGGGCACACGGCCGTGTCACCTGACCATGTGTCACACACGACTAAGACACACGCCCGTGTCTCTGCCCTTGTGGGCAAAAATAGGATATTTACCAAGCCATCTTTCTCACCAAAATTGCATCCACCTAAAATCATCAAAGGGCATATAACATAGTATCAATAGTCATTCAAACCAATCTCAAAAAATCCTAATTTATGCCATTTCAATACTAACAACCACAAGGCACACAAGAATCACAATTATCCATTCCATTTCATACCGATTTCACATATCAAAATCACCTAATTGATCACTTTCAATTATGCATTATTTTACCTAAACCACAAGCATACCAACCTCAAATCAACCATTTGGTACTCAAAATACCAATTCACAAAAAGCATTAACTTAACCATTATACACAACATACCAAAATGCTAATTGCACATTTATATATATACATCACCAAGCATGCCAAAATCAGCCAAGACATATGGCTATACACATAAATAAGCATTCATCATTTATAAGCCAAATCAAATGGCTAAATCCATTACCAACATAAAGATCATATTGAGCACAACTCCTATACATGCCATATAACCAAATATATAAGTTCAAAAGTGCCAAAATGAAAGCTTGATAGTGTGATGAGATCTCCGGTGACTCCCAAATCTGAGCAACCTTCAATATTCATTATAAAATACGAAAAAGTAAACAAAGTAAGCTATAAAGCTTAGTAAGTTCGTATAGTAATAAAATCAACTTACCATATATACACAATTTAAGCAATTAAACATATCATAATATAACTCATATTGATCCACAAACCTATCACATATTCATTCACAAGGTTAGATATGAAATTCACAAGTTTCTTCGATTCAATGTTTGTATGTTTCATGTACATACATGTCCCAACTCGTATCAATCTTATACTAATCCATATCCTTGATATACCCATTGAACCATTTGGAATAATATCAGATACTTGGGAATCTCACACCCTAAGTGCCAATGCGAAGCCGAAGCTATCTCAATCACATATCTAATATAATGCTCTCTTTCAAGCTATCAACGGGTCTGCTCACACAAGCTGATAGTCAAGACGTAAATACACGGTGTTGCTCACACAAGCTGACAAGGATCCGCAACACATGCCAGATAGCTTAGCCACCGGTAGAACGTATGGACCAACACCCAAATCACATAAGCCCTAATGATAAGTCATTCGTATCCTAATCTATTCCTAAGGTTAAACTGGGATTTCACATTGCCAGATCTTTGTCGAATATATCAATAAGGTCGTATTCACAATTAATTCAATAATAAAGCATTTAAAACACAATAATATTAATGCTTATTAACATACGAACTTACCTCGATTCACAAAAACAACGAAATGAATTGACTAGTTCAATACTTTGTTTTTCCCCCAATCTAGATCTAAACTTCATTTTTCTTGATCTATATAATATCAAAATTAACTTATTCAATTTCATTCCAATTTAGCCCAAAAATCACATTATGAAAAAATTACACTTTTGCCCTTAATAGTTTAACATCTTTACAATTTACCCCTTAGCTCATAAAAATACAAATTCATGCAATCAGGTCCCTATCCATGCTAGCTGAATTTCCCTTATTAACATAGCAGCCCATATTTTTCATTTATTTGACAATTCAACGATGAATTTTTCACATTTCTCAATTTAATCCTTAATTGACAATTTTATCAAAAATCACTTAACAAATTTTGTTTATCTAACAATAACCATTCATTTTCTATCATCAAACATCAAAATTCACACATATTTATCAATGGTAAAACTTTAAACCTTTAACAGTTTTGCAAATTAGTCTTTGGGCTAGCTAGATTAAGTTACAACAACTCCAAAAACATAGAAATCATTAAAAACGGGACAAAATCACACTTACATGCACAAGGAGACTTGGCCGAAACTTGAAACCCTAACTATGGCTTTTCTCCCTTTTAATTTTTGGTTGAAAAATGCCTTAGGAAGATGAAAACTTTTGTTTCTTTATTAATTTACTTTGTTTATTAATTAAATTACAAAATTAACCTTATTTAATAACCTTTAAAACACTTAATAATGTGTCCATATAAGTCCACTCATACTATTAATGGTCTAATTACAACATAAGGACTTCTAATTTAAGGTTCCATAGCTATTAGACACCTTTAGCTATTAGGACTCAAGTTTTACACTTTACGCGATTTAGTCCATTTTATCAAATTAAGTACTCAAACGAAAAAATTTCTTAACAAATTTTATTACACAATCATACTATTATGCTGTAGACATTAAAATAATAATAAAATAAATATTTCAACCTCGAATTTGTTTTTTTCTAAACTACTATTCCGATTTGACTAAAACGGATTGTTACAATAATCTTACAAGTTATGCAAGGTGATTATATTATTTAATATATCTAGTATTTTTAATCCTCAATTACCTTAAAAGATTAAACATGCACTAATTAAATATTGTGTCGATTATTTATAATTTCAATTAAATTAATAATTAATTCATTTGTTACCTTACGAGATATAATGCAAGTGTAATATGGACATGATTTTATTTAATTGAACAAATTACCAAGGCCTATAACAACACAAACATGATTTTAATAAATTAAGTGGACAAAATGCAATTAATCTAACGCGAACAAGATTTAAATCATTTTAATTGAATTAGGAACATCAAAACAATAAGTATTCATATTTATGACCAAAAAAAAAACTGAAAAGATAAAGAGAATGGAACTAGAAAACAAATCTCGGTGATTCTCTGAAACCAAACTAGTGTGCTCCTCTTCCTCTCTACTCGTTCTGTCAATCAGAGGCCTTCACCAATGCTTGATTGATATTGCTCCAAGGGACATGCTAGGTCTTTCTCTAGAGGAAAAATTGAAAAAGGGAAGGAAGACAAAAAATGGGAAAACAAAGAGAGTGAAAGAGATAAGTGAAAAAGAGACGAATGAATAATGAAAGGTGTGTTGAATGAGAAAGTGATGGGGGCTATTTATACTTCAAATTGGCAGCTCAAGTTAGCTAAAAATAGCATGAAATCACCCTTTATATTTCTAACCATTCTATTTGGAAGGAGTGGTTGAATGAGTTTGTTATTTTAGCTTGGGGTTTGAATGAAAAATCTAGAAAAGAGGAGAGGTTGGAACGACAATTGGGAAGAATTAAGGTTGTTTTGTAAGTATTGAAATCACCTTAATTTATTTGATTTGGGAAAAAAGTAGGGATAGTTTGGGCTGCTCTCTTGGGCTTTTCCATCCTTCCTCTTCATTTGCTCAGTTCAGGCCCCATTTCTTCGCTTCAAGCTATTCACTTTTCTCGATAAAAATTAAATTGGACCAACTAATTCAATAAAGTCCAATAGCATAAATGTAAGTACTCAATGGTTGTTAAGTCATCAACTTTTGCTTCAAAAATGCCTCAACAGTTAATTCTTTCAAGGTGACTACCAAGTTGTGTCGAAACCATTTTTTTAAAAGGGGTTTGAAAAATGGGGTTCGACTTTTTTTGAAAAAAAATGGGAGTCGCCACCAATCTTTTAAAGTGTGATTGGATCACTTTATAAAACGTTTTGGTCTACGAAATTTTGAGAAAATAGGTTCGGGAGTCGGTTACGTACGAGGAAGGATTAGCACCCTCGTAACGCCCAAAATTGGTACCAAATTGAATAATTTTGTCTTGATGTCAGAAATTTGAAAGAATTTAAAAATGATATTTCCTTAAAGCCGTGATGTTTTGAGAAAAGAATCAAGATTCATCTGTTTTAAAAGAGTACAAACATCACATCCAGCATGATTGGACACGATATCTTTAATCTTTCATAACTAAAATCATCTCGTGATTTGTAAAACTCGTTTAAAAGGATATTTTAGATATTTAGACAAACGGGAAATCGCAACCCAGCATGTTTGGGCACTATTTCTCGAATTTCTAAATATCAAAACATTGCCTCACTTTTAAAATTCATTTTTTGAATTAAGTGAAATATAACTTTTTAAAAAAATAATGATGTGTTTTGCATATTACCAAGAATTAAATAAATCTAATTACAATGTACATGTTTGATCATTTCATGCAAATATACGAGAACAAATGATATGTAAAAGTTTAACCTACTATATCAAAATAAGAGAAAACTAAAACTAAAATAAATAAATTAAAATGTATAAAATATAAATCCAATAAAACAAGATATTTAGAAATATATTGAATAATATAAGAACGATAAAAAGAACCCTCTTTTTTAAAATGATGCATACATATAAGTTATATTATAGGTATAATAACTATATATATATAAATGTACCAAGTATTAATATTACATTTATTTATAAAATTTTTAAAATGTATATAATTAATAAATAATAAAATAATGTATACTTTATAATAAAATAAAGGTAATGTAAGGAAATATAGTATAATATATAGTGTATAACATAATTTTCAAATAAAATATATAATAATATAAACCGTATAATAAGTAATATAAAATGTATAATAAAATGTATATAATATAATATATAAAAGAAAAATAGATATTATAAGGAATAATATAGAATAAAATATAATATGTAATAAAAACACATAAATAAAATATAATGAAATATAATATAATAAAATATATAAAATAATAAGTATCTTTCATATAAAAATATAGTAAGATAAATAATATATATAAAAAAGTATATAGCATATAGCAAAATATAAATATGATGAATAATAATGTGTATATATATAATAAAAATATATGATAAAAAAAATTAATATAATAATAATATAATAGATAAAAATATGTACTATTTTATATAACTAATATTAAAAAATATATATTGTATTTAAAATAAAAAATAAAAAAGGATTAAAATTGAATTTAATTAAAGAGTCTGGGTCGATTAAAAACAAAAAAACAAATCTTAACCTAATTGAAATGCATTCCAAAACTATAAGGGACTTACTGGGAAATTTTCCCTAATCCCAAAATGATGTCGTTCTTTAGAACAAATTTTAATAGCAATTAGGATTAAATTGAAACAGATATAAAATATTAGGGCCGAATTAGAAATAAATAAAATGAATTTATAAAAATTAAAAAATGCGAGAGGACCAATAGGGTAATTAACCCATTTTACGAAAACACGTGGATCCTCCCCGGGTAATCGGGTCAACATGCGGATCCTCTCTTGAAACAACGCCGTTTTGGAGTTTATCGTTTTAAGCTAAACAACGTCGTTCTATTTACACTATTTAAACTAGTTTTCAGCCCAAAAATTCATTTTAGAATCTGATTTAAAAACAAAAAAGTTTGGAAACTCTCTGAAAGAGAGGAGAGGGCAATCCTCCGGGCTCCGACCTCCATCGAGCCAAGCCCCGGTCACCGGACTCACGCGACCACGCACCTCCGCTGACTCCGCCCTATACGGTGGTCTGAATGCGAAACGTTTCGTTTTACGACGAAGAAAAAGGTAACCTCCTATGTTTTCTTTTAGTACTTATTTTTATATATACTTGGAATAGAAAAAAAAAACAAAATGAATCACCTTTATTTTCGATCGATTGTTGATATTGTAAGTTAGTGTAACACTGCCTTTTTTATTGAATCTATGTATTCTCTTTTTCTCTCTAAAAATCCCCCCCTTTTACATTGTATTTTACATCCATTTATACTGTTTACAAATAAATTACAAAAAATTAGTCCCCGATTCTGATTGGCTGATTGCTTGCTTCTTTCCTTTTCTTGCAGGTTAACGGCGCAATCCTCGGTGGTGAGCATGATCTATGCACCGATTGCGGTGTGACATGGGGACTGGAACCACGGCGCTGATGGGGGGTAGCTGAAATGACAGAAATTGAAGAGGTGTGACCTTTAAGCTGATTACGGCGTGAACCCTAGTTAGGGTTTCTCAGCTGCTGAAAATAGGTTGGGCCAATTGGGTCAATTAAGTCTTGGGCTAATTTAGTGTATCGGGTCTGGGTTGTAACCGGGTGTAGGGCTTAGACTAGTTAATTTTGGGCTTATCAGGCCTTGAAGCCTATTTATTGTAAATGGACTATTTAAATAAACATTTATTTATTTATTTTTCTTTTGGTTTTAAAGACCGGACAAAAATAGGCTACTACAAGTTGATTTTTTACCCTTTGTGCAAATTATAAAAAATAACCCAATTTATGCAAAATTATTATAAAAATAACTAAAATTCAAAATGTTTTATAAATTAAGTTTAAATTTATTATTTTATAGTAAAAGTATAAAATTTGACAGAAATTACTTAGAAACTGCATGAATTAGTGCTTAAAAGGTGCTGAAAAAGTCTACATATTTTAGTGGTTTCACACCTCAAACTTAATTCATTGCTCGTCCCTAGTAATGTACAAATTGCAAAAGAAGTTTAAGAAAATTACCTTAGAAATTTTTCTTCAAAAATTATTTCTTCCCTGAATTATGAGTTTACTGTAATAGTGCTCAAAAACAAAAATTTTGAAATTATGCAACTTAAGTATACACATTGTTTGAATTATTCTCAAATATTATCATGATAGCACGAATAGACTAAATGCTTTCTTAATAAAGATATGCTAAATGCTTACCAATTAAATTTTATTTCCTTATTTAAGACTAAATTGCAATTCCTAAGTTTAATTATGCCTTCATAAGTTGAGTTTCACAATTTCTCTCCACTAATGTAGTCAACACAAAAATTTGAATCAGTAGGTCTTTTAAATAGGTTGTAGCGTTGCTTGGCTAGGGGTAGATAAAAGATAGATAATTTTAAGCTAAAACCCCTAGACTCAACTTGCACCGGACTTTTGAAATAAATACCTCCAAATTCACCAACTAATTTGCACTTGAGTACACATGCTCCTTGTACACCTATTTTTTTAAGTACATATGCTCCCTTTTTTTTTACACACTCAAGCATATTACTACATGTACTACAAATTTTTTTGAGCATTTGATGCTTCTTCTCAACTCCCCCAAACTTATTTTCAGAGAATATTCTAGATAGACTGAGTCTAGTGTTTGAGACAATTTAAAGATAACTATGAGAGAAGGGATGACTTATTATTGCAAAGTTTGAATAAAATCAGAACATATAGTCTCAAAGTTGAGTTTCAAGGTATAATTATTCATTAAGGTTGGCTTGAAAGGTTCAAACGGTCCAAACAAAGTCTGCTTAAATCATGTTAAAAATTTCCATGCTTCCCAGGATTTCGCATCAAGAAATTACTAAATCAATTCTAGAGACTTAAACTTTCATGCATCTTAGCTTTTCTAAGGAATTAAAAAATTCATGGTTCAGTTTACATATTTTATTAAGAGTAATATTCATGTCATATTTTAGCCAACATAGCAATTATTGAGATAATAGAACTTTGTTTATAATAAAGTTTAGCATAATTAACAAAAACTCAAATTTTTGAGCAAAATATAACTTAATCATTATTGGATAAGAAAAATGTTTTCTAAAAATAATAATTTCAATTTTTGGTCCCCTTATTTAAGATGAACAATTTCCCCATTGTTAAAAATATATATAGAAGGAATGAAAATATAGAAGTGAATAAATACTGTACACCAAGTAGGATCCCAGGAAAAGAAGGTGAGCCAAGTTTGATTGCTTAAATACCAAACTTTTCCTAGACAAATTCAATCTTAGACATGTACATATCTATTGCCATACTTCTTATTTTGAAAATTGTTCAATTTTATTAATGATTTCAACCTTTTGTTTTAGTATGCGAGAAATAGAAATATCCTAAAAGAACTTAAAACTAAAAATATCCTAAAAAAGAAAAATAAAGTAAAGACAAGATCCTCCCTTTTTATTTGTTTGTAGACCCTCAGAATCCGACCCATCTTTTGCTTCATCGTCATTTTTTTTTCTTGAATAACCTTATTCTATCATTTACATTGGAGTCCATGGATCGAATATAAAGTCTAGAAATTTAGGTGCAAAAACGAACCGGTTGTGAAATATTTTCTTAAAAGCATCTCTAATTGAGTCATCCTTAATTTTTAAGTATCTCCAATAAGTTCCTTGCTGTCACTGCATTTGTTGTAGTATGGCAACACATCTTGAAGATTTGGGCTAGGCGAATAAGTTTAAAACATTGGGGTAGTCATGTCAGGTTCAAGAATTGGTACGGTCTGTTCTGCCAAGTCAAGAATTTCGATTGGCTGCATAAGTTTTGGTTTTATAGGAATATCCTCTTCTTTAATGTCATTGTTTGATTCAACTTGTTTCTATAGAATAGAATTTCTTACTACTTGGACAAGGTCCAATTGATAATTGTACCTTGGCTATGTCATGTAGTCTTCACGTTTGCACAAATTGTAGCCTTCAAGCATAAAACTGTTATCTTAAAAGGGAAATAGGCTGGACCAGAATGTCTTGCGACACAAATTTGAATTTCTTTTAGAATTATTTTTTCCACATTAATGGTCTTTGTTGTCATAATTGAGTATAGCAATACCATGCATTCCACTGAAATCGTAGTCCCATGTGAGATATGCATAAGACTAAAGCGGACAAAATAAAACCATACCTTTACTAATGGGATCAAGTATTCTTTGTGACAAGTATGAGAACTGTGTGTTATCATAAAATTTCTTGCAATTTCTCCATATCAGTATTTTCCATTAAGGAAGAATATTCGTTGTTGATAAACGCCAAATGATACATGTTTTTACCCTAAATACTTAGCATATTTATGGATGTTTACTACTATATTTGTGGATTTTGGTGCTTTTAATCCGGTTATTTCATGTTTTCTACCCAAGAGAGCACCAAGAGTCAAAAGGAGCCAAAAACGAGCTAAAAAGGGACAAAACAGACCAAATCGAGAAGACCTACACGGCCTAAGCCTTGCCACACGGCCAGCTCACACGACCGTGCTTTTCAAGGGTGTCGACCAAGGTTGACACGACTTACACGGCCTGGCCATTGAGCCCACACGGCCGTGGTAATTTAACGATCGCACATGGCCTGGCAACTACGTCACACGGCCGTGGCACACGGGCATAATATGAACAAATCAATTATTTAATACCCAGAATATTAACTCAAGCATTAAGAACACATAATATGAACAAATCAATTATTTTATCATAATTAATTCATGATTTAATGTGCTTACGTAGAGGAGGAATAGACCCTACCTAAGAGTAGATTTGGCATAATTAAGCGGAGTTGATCGAACGCCTAAAAATAGGGTTACGAGATTTTGCTGGATTAGGGTGAAACCTAATAAGGGGATCCATAGATCGAGTTAATGCAATCCTAGAGTGTTAATTACAGAAAAGTCTCGATTATTTAATCTAGGGATTAGATATTATTAGTCTTGAATAGGGATAATAACTTAACCTAGGGATCTCTACGGAACAAGTCAAGTGAATAAATCATCCGGTTCAGAGTCAGATAACAAGTGAAATCTAGGTGGATTCCTCCTTGGGTGTCGTCTTTATTAATTGCTTCTCTTCAAGTCTTTTTCCAAATTCTCTCTTCACTTTAATTAAATTAGTTAATTAGTTTAGATAATTAGTTTAATAAATAAACCCTTTTATTCTTAGGCTAGATAAAAAAAAGATAGTTATTAACAAATCAATTATTTTATCATAATTAATTCATCATTTAATGTGCTTATGTAGAGGAGGAATAGACCCTACCTAAGAGTAGATTTGGCATAATTAAGCGGAGCTGATCGAATGCCTAGAAATAGGGTTACGAGATTTTGCCGGATTAGGGTGAAACCTAATAAGGGGATCCATAGATCGAGTTAATGCAATCCTAGAGTGTTAATTACAGAAAAGTCTCGATTATTCAATCTAGGGATTAGATATTATTAGTCTTGAATAGGGATAATAACTTAACCTAGAGATCTCTACGGAACAAGTCAAGTGAATAAATCATCTGGTTCAGAGTCAGATAACAAGTGAAATCTAGGTGGATTCCTCCTTGGGTGTCGTCTTTATTAATTGCTTCTCTTCAAGTCTTTTTCCAGATTCTCTCTTCACTTTAATTAAATTAGTTAATTAGTTTAGATAATTAGTTTAATAAATAAACCCTTTTATTCTTAGGCTAGATAAAAAAAAGATAGTTATTACTAGTACTTTTGGTTCCCTTGGGTACGATATCCCGATCTTTCCATTACTATACTATTGTTCGATAGGTGCGCTTGCCTTTTCGTCGTGATAATAGTTAGTCAAGGTTTGATCTTCATTATAAATATTTATTACTTGTTACGAATCACTGCGATCAAGTTTTTGGCGCCGTTTCCGGGGAACTGAAATATTAGGAAGACTAAATTTTTATTACTTTAGCCATTTATTTTTCTTGCAATTTTATTTTATTTTCTTATTTATTAATTTACTTTTTCTTTCTCTTGGCAGGTTTTTATAGTTTATGACTAGAAGAAACCCGTCAGGACCTTTACTTTTTGACGAAGAAATTGATCGAACAGTTCGTAGAAATCAAAGAGAAATAAGGCATAGTTTAAGATACACAGAAAATGAACAAGAAGACAATACTCAACCTCCAACTGACGAAAACCAAGACAATTAGCTGCCTCCTGCAATTGCAGCTAATCAAAATCCTACTCCACGTACTATGTATAACTATGCTAAACCCTCTTTAACAAGAATTGAATCAAGTATAGTTAGACTTGCTATTGTTGCGAATAATTTTGAATTAAAACCTAACACTATTCAGATGATACAGCAATTTGTTCAGTTTGATGGCTTGCAAGATGAAGATCCCAACACTCACTTAGCAAATTTCCTGGAATTTTGCGATACATTCAAAATCAATGGCGTTTCTGATGATGCCATCCGTCTTCGGTTATTTCCCTTCTTATTGAGAAACAAAGCTAAACAGTGGTTGAACTCGTTACCACGAGGGTCTATCACTACTTGGGAGCAAATGACCAAGAAATTTTTAACTAAAATATTTTTCGCCGGCTAAAACGGCTAAATTATACAATGATATCTCTTCTTTTGTGCAGATGGACTTAGCAACACTTTACGATGCAAGGGAGAGATACAAGGATCTATTGAGAAGGTGCCCTCACCATGGGTTACCTCAATGGTTGCAAGTTTAAACGTTCTACAATGGTGTGAATCCTTCGACAAGACAAATGATTGATGCTGCTACTGGCGGAACTATCAATAATAAAACACCGAACGATGCCTACTAATTCATAGAGGAGATGTCACTGAACAACTATCAGTGGCAAGTCATGAGGACTAAGCCAACAAAAACAACCGACGTTTATAACATCGATTCAGTCACCATGCTCTCTAATCAGGTAGAACTTCTCAATAAAAAGATTGATAGTTTTCTTGGTTCTACGCAGGTACATCCAGTAATGATGTGTGACTCAAGCAGAGGAGGTGTGCATACAGACTACCAATCTTTCAATCCTACAACTGAAGAAGAACAAGTCAACTATATGGGTAATAATAACTTTAGATCTCAAAATAACCCATACAGTAATACCTATAATGCAGGTTTGAGGAACCACCCAAATTTTTCCTTGGAGGTCAAGGGAATCAAAAGCCACAAAATCCTCAGGGTTTTCAATAGCCACCTTATCACCAAGAGAAGAAGCCGAACCTTGAAGAGATGCTCTCTAAATTTATCTCGGTGTCAGAAACCTGTTTTCAAAATACCGAGACTGCACTTAAGAATCAGCAAGCATCAATCTAAGGACTCGAAACTCAGATACGCCAGCTGTCCAAACTAATCTCCAAAAGACCACAAGGTAGCCTACCAAGTAATATTGAACCTAATCCGAGGGAACACCTCAATGCAATTAACGCTCAAAATAAGGACAGACTTGTTATACCTGAGCCAGAAATACAGTAAAACAACACAATGAACAAAGGGCGAGAAGAGGTAAATGATAATGATCCCAAACAGGTAAGTACGAATCATGAACCTCGTGTGCCATATCCTAAAGCGATGATGAAAGACAAAACAGAAGAATAATTCGGTAAGTTTGTCAAACTCTTAAAGAAATTACATATTAACTTACCCTTTATTGAAGTTCTTTCGTAGATGCCCAACTCAGCAAAATTATTAAAGGAACTTCTGAGCAATAAAAGGAAATTAGACACTACATCGCATGTGGAACTCAATGCAGTCTGCTCAGCTATTCTAAAGAATAAGCTACCTAAAAAATTGTAAGATCCAGGGAGTTTTACAATTCCTTGCTTAATTGGTAGTTTATCTGTGAATAATGCTTTAGCTGATCTAGGGGCAAGTATAAATGTTATGCCCTATAAAATGTTTAAATGACTAGGTCTCGGTAAACCCAAACAAACTAGGATGAGCATACAATTGGCTGACAAAACAGTTAGATTTCCTAAGGGTATTATTGAAGATGTTCTCGTTAAAATTGATAAATTTATTTACCCAGTAGACTTTGTTGTCTTAGATATGGATGAGGATAACGAGGTACCTTTAATTTTAGGATGACCCTTTTTAGCAACTACCAGAACCATTATTAATGTAGGCACAGGGGAGCTAACACTTTGTGCAGGTGACGACGCAGTAACACTCCAAGCACGAGACTCAGTCAAAACCCCTAAGACTTAGGATAATGCTACAAACACTGTCGATGATAAAACTAATATTCAATCATCCTTGCAGGAACCTCCTCGAACAAAGACAACAGAGACAGTACGCTACTATCATGAAGAGAACAAAGACGTCCATGAAGAACGAAGACTACCAATAGAGGAGCTAAACGAATGGCGAGAACACAAATCGAGAACACATGATAAATTGAAACTACACAAAAACAAGCCCGATACCTCTCCTAATCAACTTCAGGTCAACGATACAGTCTTACTAGATGCCGTTGATCCTCACATTGTCACTACCACACCAAATGAGAAAATCCCTCTTACGGTACTCAGTATTTTTCCATTCGGTACAGTGGAGGTGAGTCATCCCAAGTTTGGCACTTTCAAGGTAAGCAACACCCATTTATAACCTTATTTTAAAACTGACAACAGGAATGAGGAGTATGAACTCCTCAAACCACCATGATCATTCAACAGAGAGGTAAGTCGAGCTTAGACTGTAAATAAGCACTTCTCGAGAGGCAACCCGTGCACTAACATATTTTGATTTCTTTATTTTTTAATTTCTAACACTTTGAATCATTAACTTAATCTTTGAATTGCACAGTTTTTCAGCATACACGGCCAGGCACACGGGAGTGCCTAAAGCCGTGGCCAAACAGGGGAAGAGACATGGCCCTGCGAGACGGCCATGTTGAAGCAGGACATGATTTCCCCAAAACACGAGGTGCGATAAATCCCCACGGTCATGCGACATGGCCGCGGGTGAACTTGATACGAAGAACACGGGTGTGGGATAGAAAACCATGGGTATGCCATGGACAAGGCTCGATTTTGTTTCTTCGACACGGGCGTGCGACACGCTCATGCCATTAAACCGTGGACAACAATACACGGATGTGCTACCATAAAACATGGGTGTGGGAGAAGCGCACAAACCTAGGCACGACCGTGCGACATGGCCGTGTGCCACACACGCCCAAGACACACGGGCGTGTGATAGTAGCCGGGCACGACCACATTTGAAAATTTTGAAAAACACGGGCTACCTCACAGCATTCGGGCGTGGCCCTAGGCCATGTGCCCCTCCCTTATATAAACAAACCACTGTTCATATTCTTCCTCCTTTCAAAACCCTATCTGAAATCCATCCTCCCTAACCTCTACTCCCTATTCCGGCCACTATTCCCTAGATTCTCACTTCCCCAACCCTCAAACCACCCTCAAAGTCACTCCACTTTCATTAATCCTCATTTTCCCCTCCCTATGCCCTCCATTTTCCCACCACACGGTTTCCTCTCCGTGTCACACGCCCGTGCTTGCTATTACACGCCCGTGCACTGCCTTACAACAGCCCTTGGTTCACTTTCTTAACCTTGTTTTTCCAATTTGTGTTGTTACATTAGTACTTTCATGCTTTACATAGATATTGTTACTATTACAAATATGTTTTAGACAAGTTAAGAATTTGCTTTAAAATTTTCTATATTTGACTTATTTAAAACACTAAATAGCATATACTAGTTTTAAGCCTATTGCTTAACTATTGATGTATCTTAGATTCTATCAATGCTCATATATTTTTAGGTACATTATGTCATTATCGAGAGGAAAGAAGGCCGTGGTCTCATCCTCAAAGAGACGTAGGGGACCGGGTTCTTCCTCAGTATGAGCTACAGCCAAAGTTCGGCACCCGTTCCTTGAATTTCCACAAGCATCGCAGGAGGAGCTATTTCAAATACTACGCGCACGACCCATCACCACAGGTCATTGCATCGATTGGGCTATCGTAGAGCAAGTCCAGCTCGCTGATGCCATCTGCGCCCTCCTGTCTATAGACCCATGGGAACGGTTTTTTGCTATTACCGAGACCACTTATTTAGAGCTAACCTTAGAATTATGCTCTACTTTTCATTTACAGGTGGTGATGACGAACAATAATGACCCAGGCACCATTCACTTCCGATTAGGCGGTCTAGTTCGTGAGATGAGTGTCCCAGAGTTTGGAGTTGCTCTGGGACTTTACACCGATGAGTTTATGGAGGAGGAGGACATGAATGCACTACCACACAACATCCATATCTCCCTCTCCTTGTGCTGGAAGGCTTTGGCACCACTCTCTTCCAACTACGACCCCAATCGCTCGAAGGCCTCAGCTCTTCCCCCTTCCCTCCGATATCACCATGCCATATTGGCTCACACATTGACCGGAAGGAAAGAGAGCACCGATGTTGTCACCACCTACGACGCCTACTATTTATGGTGCATGGCGAATACACACATGACTGACTTGGCCTACTTCATTGCTTTCGCCATTCGCCATTAAACCAAGCGGCATAGGAAGGGAGTGGTCTCCATCGGCCCCTAAGTGACTCGCATTGCCAGACACTTCGGCCTCCTTAACACTGCAGCCCAATCATCAGCGCTTACACTGATAGGTCAGATGTCCCTACAAGGCATCACGACTATGTTACACATGCAGATGATCGAGCACCGACGTGGGACCGACCCTCCTCAGTACCGTCTCTCTCATGCCATTGACAAGGAGGATCTTTAGGACATTCTTGATGATGTTCCCCCACAGCACGAGGAGCCTTCAACCGCGCCACTTAGGGAACGACTAGTTCCTGTGGCTGCTTCATTGGCACATCTTTCTGACCGACTCACCCATTTCGAGCAGTACTGCACTATGCAGTTCGAGATGATCCACGAGCGAGATTGGCGACGGGACCAATAGATGGACGATATGCAGGCCATGATGCAGCAGCTGTGCCAGCACTTCCACATTGCACCTCCATCATCACCACCTGAGGGCCCCACCGACGAGGATCATTGAATCCTCATATTTTATTTTTATTTTTATTTTATTCTTATTTTTCTTTTGATTATTATTTTCATTTCAATTTTTTTATTTTGAAAGACATATCTATATTAGTAAATTTTTATTTTCCATTTTCTGATATTTCTAACAAGTAATTCCACTATACTCTCTTCCACACCAACTCTTAATAAGCTCTTCATTATTCTACAGACTTCCAAGCAAAGCTGCTAGGAATATTTTACGCAATGAGGGAACAAATAGGGAACAATACCTAACGAGTGCCATGTTCAACGACCCAATTTCTTCATCTAGCCAAGAACAGTGGCCGCTACCATTTTCCCCAAACACTCCAGCCTTAGAATCAAGCTCCGCATCCTTCTAACAGGGAGTTTCACCTCTTTCCCTCTTATGATTTTCTTTATGTTGACTAGTCTATCTTTGTACATTGAGGGCAATGTACATCCTAAGTGTGGGGGTGAACATGGAACCTAACTTTTTGCATTATTCTCAAATCCCTGAATTTGGTCTTGTGCTTAAGTGATTTTCTCATAATATTGATAGAATGAATTCTGATTGATCTATAACTATTGTTGGTATGTCATGAATTAGACCATGGGAATTATGCATGATTATTTGATTATAGGACATTAAAAAATCGAGCATGATAAGTTGATATTTTGAGAACTAAAATTTTTAGATTATTTTCCTAAATTGAGGTATTATCTTGAAATCTTAAGTATACAGGAATGACATCAAAAACCCAAATTTTTGGTGAGACTTTTTAGCCTTTTGAGCATATAGCTTTCTTTCTTGCTCACTTTTTTTTGTGGTTTGAGTGTGTCAACATTGAACTGTTAGTCTAGAACTTACTTCGATTATACATGTCAAGACCACACGTATGATTCGATATACTAACATGATAAAGGCACTTAGGATTTAACCCATTGACTCCATAAAAAGCCTTTCCACATAATTAAACCCTTAGTGAACCCCTTTTGAACATATTAACCTTTTTCTTTGATTAACCCTCATCATTAACCCATTAACCCATTATTGTTGAAATCCTCTTACTTATTTTGACCCTTTTTATCGAGATTGAATTTAATATTGTTACCTCACTATGTTCACCATTTTTTGTTACTGAATCATGAAGTTTGATTTCCATATTGTATCAACTTGATTTGTTCTTAAAAAAAAATGTGTGTAGTTCTCAGCAAGCTAAAGTTGTCATAAACTCATGTAAAATAATTCTAGTTATTTGTTTGTGATTTAGTAATTAAGTTTTTGATAGTGGGGTCACATATTGAAATTATCTCGATTCTAACCCCTGTTCTTCGACCTGTATCCATACCTGTAACCTAAACCCCATTACAACCATGCAAAGACCTTTTGATTAGTGTATCATATCATTTACAAGTGGTGGAGATTTGATTTTCAGGCAAGCCTATGGTAATAACTTTTCATGTTAGACAATCGAGTGCTTAATCTTGATCCTTAAACACTTTGAGTGATTTGAGTGAATCTTTAGTGAGGATTTCATCTCTTGCGTATTTAGGACTAAAGTTAATTACTAAAAGGAAGGAGCTTACCTATAATTTTATTATCGAAATATCCGATTTAGATTGTTTGAGGCTTTAATGCCCCTATAGTTAAATTCTCACTGTATAATTTTCCATGGAATAGTTTGTAACATTATCAATATTGATTATGTGATTCAAAAGAATAAATTCTAGCAGTAAGTGAGAATTTTGCTTGAGGACAAGCAAATGCTTAAGTGTGGGGGTATTTGATAAACGCCAAATGATACATGTTTTTACCTCAAATACTTAGCATATTTATGGATGTTTACTACTAGATTTGTGGATTTTGGTGCTTTTAATCTGGTTTTGTACCCACGAGAGCACCAAGAGTCAAAAGGAGCCAAAAACAAGCTAAAAAAGGGATAAAACAGACCAAATCAAGAAGACCCACACGACCTAAGCCTTGCCACACGGGTAGCTCACACGCCCGTGCCTTTCGAGAGTGTCGACCAAGGTTTATATAACTCACACGTCTTGGCCATTAAGCCCACACGACCGTGGCAATTTAACGAATCGCACACGGCCGTGGCACACGGGCATGTCCCTTTTTCAAGAAGTTGTATTCTACACAGAAAAAGGATACTTAAGGGGGAAGAAAGCCAATCAAAAGCCTATATAAACATCCTAAGTATGACTTAGAAAGGAGGCTCTCCAGAAGTTTTCTAGAACACAGAACCACACGCTGGGGATTACTTGAAGGAAGCCAGATGATCTATCTCAAAAGCTAGAGCTACTCCAAGACTGAAGATCTCTCTCAGAATTCCTTCAGGGGTTTTAGAATTTTCTTTATGTTTTGTTATTTTCATCCTTTTAAGATGTACTCTTATTTTATTATGAACTAAACCCCTTAGATACCTAAGGGGGATAAAACCTATGACGGATCTTGTTATTATTATCTGAACTGTATGATAAATACTTGATTTGTTCTTAATTATGTGTTTTTAATGCTTGAGTTAATATTCTGAGTATTAATTCATGATTTGATGTGCTTATACAGAGGAGGAATAGACCCTGCCTAAGAATAGATTTGGCAAAATTAAGCAGAGTTGATCGAACGCCTAGAAATAAGGTTACGAGATTTTTCCAGATTAGGGTGAAACCTAATAAGGGGATCCATAGATTGAGTTAATGTAATCCTAGAGTGTTAATTAGAGAAAAGTCTCGGTTATTCAATCTAGGGATTAGATCTTTTTAGTCTTGAATAGGGATAATAACTTAACTTAGGGATCTCTACGGAAGAAGTCAAGTGAATAAATCGTCCGGTTCAGAGTCAGATAACAAGTGAAATCTAGGTGGATTCCTCCTTGGGTGTCGTCTTTATTAATTGCTTATCTTCAAGTTTTTTTTCCAAATTCTCTCTTCGCTTTAATTAAATTAGTTAATTAGTTTAGATAATTAGTTTAATAAACAAACCCTTTTATTCTTAGGTTAGATAATAAAAAGATAGTTATTACTAGTACTTTTGGTTCTCTTGGGTACGATATCCCGATCTTGCCATTACTATACTATTGTTCGATAGGTACGCTTGCCTTTTCATCGCGATAATAGTTAGTCTAGATCTTCATTATAAAGATTTATTACTTGTTACGAATCACTGCGATCAGTTGTCTTTGAAATAAGGAATTGATAAAATTCATTAATGGAACTTGGGTTTAAAGGTATCTTAACTCCTCGGATGAATACTTATGTTAAAGCACTTGAGGTCAAATTCGTATAAAATTCCTGAATTAACTCATCGTCCGAATTCGACCTTTTATCACAAATCACTTCCCACTTTAAAGTTTCAACAACTTTTATAATGCTCGCTATGAAATCAGTGTAGTTACTTTTTCCCAAGGTAAAACCTTTCACTGGAAGAATTTGTTGTTTCTAAAATATGCTCTCATATCTTGCCTTAGCTTCTTCGGTATAGAACTTGTCTTGTGATTCTTCAATTTGGACAAATGCTCAAGTTCTTTTATGAGGCAGGATTCAACCTGAACATCACATAAGAAGGAGACAAGTAATAATTTCCCAAAATTTAATTAGAATAAAATATTAACAATTTATGTAGAATTGAAAAGTTAAATAATCAAATTAAATTAAAAAACCACGGGAGTTAGGTGAGATGGCAAGGGTCTCTCCTACCTTAACTAGTGGTCGAGGGTTTGATCCTTGCATTGGGTATGGGGCAGTTTTAAAATACGTGGCTAGCATCTACCCCCTTAATGGGCCTACAGAATACGGAGGATTAGTTACTGTACTCGCTCCTATAGATACCTTGAGAAATAAAAAATTAAAATTAAAATTTTAGAAAGAAATTTCTTACCACCTTTGTTTAGAATTGATGAAAACACAATGGATGAGTTGATGCTTGTGAGGGGTAAGTTTAAGGGTGGCTAATGGTGGGTTGTGTGGTGGAATTAGGTGGTGTGTCGACATGTGGTGGCTACTAGTAAATGGTTGAATGGTGGCTTAAAGGGTGCAACAAGGTGCAAAATTTTGGGGCAGAGGCTTGGTACGAGGGAAACAAGGGCTTGTGGCTACTGTGGAGGATGGCCAAGTCGCGTGCCTACTATTACTAGTAGCAAGGGATGTGTGGTGCAAGGTGGGAGAGGATACAAGATGCTGCTCGGCGGCGGTGGAGAGAAAAAGGGAAAGGGTGAGGCCGGTGATGGTAGGTGTAATTGCCTGATTTTGGGCCTAGTCAAAATAGTGGCTTTGAGACCACTAATCTAAGGTCAGAGAAAGTAATTTATTATTATTTTAGAGTTATAACATGTTTATATTAGTGCATGAAAAATTTGGTGAAGTAATTTTAGCGTTTGTGAGCTTAATTGCGAAAAAGGACTAAATCGCATAAAGTTCAAAAGTCTTAGTTTAATAGCTAAGGGTGTTAAATTGCCATGAAACTTAAATTGGGGGTATTTAAAGCAAAAATTGTAACGCCCTAAATTTGGGCCTTTAGTATGGGTCCGTAAGGAGGTTGTATATAAGCATTTAATTGTACAAGGAAATAACACAGTTAAATGTCTACTTTAGTGGTTAATGGCCCTGAGAAGTGTTGGAGAAATCTTGGGTTCAAACCTGGGCTTTAGCAAAAATGTTGGTAATATGGGTACTTGGATGAAGGCCTTTTAAATTATTGTGGTAAATAAATGACACAAGGAAGCTTATGGTCTAGTGTTTGTGGCGTCATTAAGGTTACAAGGGAGCCTGGGTTCAAGTCTTGGCTATTGCAATTTATTTTGGTTTTTCTTTTAAAGGAACCTGGACTTTGGCATATAGACCTTATATTTAGTTGAGGATAAAATATGACACAAAAAGAGCCTGTAGTGGAGTGGCAAGCTAGCGTGTTGTGCAACTGTGATGTCTAAGGTTCAAGTCTTGGGATGCACAATGAAGTATTTATTTTGCTATTTGAGCTATGTAGGAGGTGGAGTCGGACTGGAACTCTGTGGTTCAGGTGGTCATAAGAAAATAAGGAATTTTCCTAATGGTTGAAAGTAATCCCACATCGGGAAGCTAACATGGGAATTGGTGAGAAGCTGGCTTTAAATAGAGCAAACCAGATGAGTTAGTGGAAAGGAAAAAGGTGATTAAGACCCAATGCAGGATGTGCCAAGGTTGGTGATCGTGGACTTTAGCACGTTCTCATAAACAGGTGTGTATTCACGCCCTTCTTTGTTAGAAATCGATAAAATTTGAAAGCCGCCACGAGCGTTCTCATGTACTGGGGCTGTTCTGGGCCTCGATCGGCCGAATGGGTCTAATGGGCTAATGGGCCCGCTTATGAAAATCTAACTGTTAAGTGGGAAGTGATTGGGCTTGATGGGCCATATGAATATGATTGGGCTTGATGGGCCATGTGAACAAGATTGGGCCTGATGGGCCATGTGAACGAGATTGGACCTAAAGGGGTCATATGAACAAGATTGGGCCTAAAGGGGCCAAATAAATAAGTGTGGATCTGTTAGTGTTTAGTAAAGGGGTTGTGGACCTAGTTTTTGGTAACTACTCAAGCAGACATAAAACTTAAATGATTAATTAATCGTGACCGTGGACTAGTCATAGGGTTAAGATGTGACAATGGGTATATGCATGTCTAGGATTGGATCTAGGGAGAGCTTGGTACTTAATCGGTCTTAATGACTCACCTCCTCTTCTCTGGAATCTTACCTGATGCATAGTATCTGTTCACTTTAGCCAACGAGGACTTGTTAACGGGCCAAGGTAAGTAATAAACCCATAATAAAGAGAAATTACTGAAATACCCTTGATTTGTAAAATTACCAAAATACCCCCAATTTGTAAAATTACCGAAATACCTTTGATTGTGAAATTACTAAAATACCCTCGATTTGTAAAATTACTGAAATACTATCAATTGTGAAATTACCAAAATACCCTCGATTTGTAAAATTATCGAAATACCCCTGATTTGTAAAATTACCGAAATACTCTCGATTGTGAAATTATTGAAATACCCTCAATTTGTAAAATTACCAAAATATCCTCGATTTGTAAAATTATCGAAATACCCTCGATTGTGAAATTACTGAAATACCTTCAATTTGTAAAATTACTAAAATACCCTCGATTGTGAAATTACTGAAATACCCTCAATTTGTAAAATTACTAAAATACCCCAGATTTGTGAAATTACCAAACACCCTCGATTTGTAAAATTACGAAATACCCTTGATTTGTAAAATTACCAAAATACCTTCGATTTGTAAAATTATTGAAACACCCTCGATTTGTAAAATTATCGAAATACCCTTATAGTGTAAAATTACTGAAATACCTTTGTAGTGTAAAATGATCGACATACCCCTGTAGGGAAAAATGACTGTTTTGCCTTGAAGGTAAATGACTGACTTAGACTTCGAATTTGACTGATTTGATTATGAATGTATGACTGCATTTTAATTGACTTGACTATGGTTGTATGACTGATATGCTCTTAATATATGTTTAAAAGATTGTTACTGAGTATGGCCATTCTACATACAGGAGTGATGATTGAGCATGACATACACGACATATTGTATGGGTTGGGAATTATGGAACGGAGGAAGTATATGAGGATCGTCTGGTTGCTTGACGACTGTGGATCCACCGATGGCTATTAAGCCTAATATTTGATTACCAGCTTGCTACAATGAAGGTAGTACCACAACCGGGCTACCATTGATGTGTATCGAATGGGTGGGTCGATATTTATATCCCCACATGATGTGTACCAGGGGGACAAAGTTAGTGTGTAGCAGTTGGATTATTGGGGTGGGTTGCACAGCATTGCATGTATGATATTATTGTGATATTATTGCGATGTGGGCTTTGGCCCAACTGAGGCTAAGATGGGCTAAGCCCAATTGATTCTGTTATGGGCTGTGACCCAAATGATATTATAACGGGCTTTGGCCCACATATGCTCTAAACTGGACTGTACTGTTCTGTAATGGGCTCCGGCCCAAACTGATTTTGAATTCTGTCTGTTTACTGACTGTTACTCTAGTAAGGGGATTACACACTAAGTTTTCATAAACTCACCCCATTTATTAACTGTGCAGGTAATCCCTAGTGTTAGGTGGATCAGTGTCGTAGAGGGACTCGGAGACGACCACACAACTGCACATGTTTTTCTATTTCGTTTATTTAGTTAAGCACTTTGGTTTTTGATTTGGGTTGTATTAAGGCCTCTTTATTTTCTTAACCTTTTATTTGGGAAATTTATTTAGTATGCTTAATATCTGTTAGAAGTAGGGCATGGTTTTCCAAAATAACAACTGGTTTTCAAAATATCACGTTTTCGCAATTGTTTAAAAGTAAGCTTCCACAGTAAGTAAGGTTTTAAGGGAATTAACATTTCACAAGTTTTAAAATGGCCAGAGGTTTTGAGTAGTAAAAAGGGTTTTCAATGAGAACATGGTTTTCGAAAAACACTTCAATATGACACGCCAGATTCAGGCCCAACTTTTAGGCTGGGTTTGGGGTGTTACAAAAATAGACCCTTAGAATATAGCTTGGCCGGCCATGTGACAAAGAAAATCCAATGCTTAAATTATTAGGTATTTGATGACATGATGTGTAATAAATTAATACCCTAAAAGCCTAGCCATCATCTTTTTCCTCCATCCTTTCTTCTTGACCGAAAATAGCAGCCATTAGAGGGGTTTTTGAAGCTTGAATTTTAGCCATTTAGTCTCTCTAAAAATAAAGAAGTGCAAAATATGGGTTTAGACCGAGGGAAAGCAAAACAAGTGGATTAAGCCGAGCTAATCGTCTACATTTTGTAATCCGAGGTAAGTTGTATGTAATTAATACAACTACATTGTTATTATATGTGCTTGAATTGAGATAGCATGAATTGCTTGTTTCTGGAAATAATCATGTATGATGAATATTGAGATGGTAGGACTCCCGTTTGAACCTTAGGAAATAAATTAGATATTCGGGCCATGACATCTGGGATATTTGTGTGCTAGTGTAAGACATGTCTAGGACATGCATCGACAACATTATGAGAGCCAGTGTAAGACCATGTCTGGGACATGGCATCAGCATTGAGACGAGAGCTAGTGTAAGACATGTCTGAGACATGCATTGGCCTCGAGATATAAGCCAGTGTAAGACATGTTTGGGACATGCATCGACTACGAGATGTGTCAGTGTAAGCCATGTCTAGGACATGGCATCAGCACGGATATGTGAAAGCTAGTGTAAGACCTTGTCTGAGACATGGTGTCAGCTTCAATTTTGATAGTCAGTATAAGACCATGTCTGGGACATGGCATTGACTTGATGAATGAGCCAGTGTAAGACTATGTCTGGGACATGGCTCAGTGACTATCCAATAGTATTCCAAATGGTTCAACGGTAAGAGTTTCAGTTTAAGTTTAACGAGAAAAGTATAATCACGTTGTGAGTGGTACAGGTACCTATTTGAAATATATGAGATGAGAGCTTAAGTTATGCTATGTGAATTGTATTGAGTAGTGACAAGTAAGTTGTGCTTATGCCTACTTTCGAATTATGAGAATGATGATGGATGGTGAAGTTATTGTTATATTTATTACATGCAACTTACTAAGCTTTATGCTTACCCTATTTCTTTCCATTTTCTTATAGTGCCGCCTAACTAGCTCGTGGATCAACAGTCATTGGATGCATCGATCACACTATCAATCGAAGCACTTGGTATAGTTAGATCTATTTATTTTGATTATAGCATCTATAGGACCCTGACTTTAGAATTTTGTTTCATTGTTATTTGGCCAAATGTGATGGCTTACTTTAGCATTTTGATTCATTTTGTACAAGGCCATAGAAATGGCTAAAGTTGAAAGTTGTTATATGGATACAAGAGGTTATTTCATGAATGGGTAATTGTTGGTTGTTTTAGTAAATATGAAATGTGTAAAGGCCTTAGATTTAGTTGTTAGATTGAGGAATCATACTATGATAATCTTTAGCATGATGGATGTTATTATTTTGTGTTTCAGGGTGGCAAAAGGCTTGGTAAATAGCCTTATTTTGTCCACACGAGTAGACACACGGGCGTGCGTCTAGGCCGTGTGTCAGCCCTATGGGCGTGTTGTCCGGCCGTGTGTCCCCTGCACTTAAAAATTTTAGGTCAGTATGCATGGTAGTAAACACACGGGTAGAGACACGGCCGTGTGTCTCAGGCGTGTGATGGACACGGCCTAGCACACGGGAGTGTGCCTTGGCGGTGTGACCCTTAAGGATTGCTGATGTTAGAAATAGAATGTCAAGGTTTTTAGACACGGGCTAGGACACGGGCGTGTCATGGCCGTGTAAGGGACACGAGCGTGTGTTAGGCCATGTGAAAACCCCTATAGGTTCTAATTTAGAATTTATTTCACACGGGCGTGGGACACGGGTGTGTCCCTAGGTGCTTAGGCCGTGTGTGTCACACAGGCCATCAGCACGACCATGTTATAATGACCACACTGGCGTGTTGCCCTTCCACACGGGCGTATTGCCCTTCCACACGGGCGTGTGCCCTATTTCAAGAGTTATTTTTGTTTAGTCGGTTTAAGACACAAGTCGGTCCCAAATAGTTTCTAGTGAAAGTTTGAGGCCTCATAGGCCCACAATAAGGAGTTTAAACAAAGTTTCGAAAGAGCTTTAAATTTGATCAAGTCTTGACGACTCAGAAACGGTTGTATGCATATGATAAAGTATGGTAATGCCTCATGCCTAGTTCCGGCCTTGGACTCGAGCAAGGGGTGTTACAGTAGGGGTTTTATGGGTAAGAGGCAGATGGTGAAGAGAATGTATGGTAAGGGAATAAAGGTGGTTGTATTTAAAGTGTAAGTAGGAAGGTGTTTAACTCAAACTCTCAAGTAAAATAATAATAGAATATTACTACTCCTCTCGCTATACAAAGTTAATAACAATTAATATATATAATATATAGTATATTAATATATTATTTTTATTATCTTATTTATTAAAAATAAAACTAAAATTTTTATTTTAGATGTTTGAAATATTTATAGAAAACACATCTAAGTTTTGAAAATAATTCAATTAAGTACCTATACTAGAAAATAATTTGGAAATAAAAGAGAAGACTAACATTTGGATCAAAATTGAACCTTTTATTTAGCAAATTAAAATTTATTTTTCCACTTGAAAATAACTTTTCGAAAAATTATGTTAAAATCAATTTCCAGGAAATATTGGAAGGGTCATAGGCAGTCCCGCTTAAATTTCAATCTCCTAGACAAAATTTATTTTGACATAATAATCTCAAAAATATAACCTAAGTCATTTATCTAAAAATAATAAAGAAAAATTAAGAATCTGATAAAATGAGCGAGGTTTTATTTCGCTCGCCTTTATCACCCTAGTAATGTTTCAAGCATTGAGCATTAACTCTGAAATTAGCTTTCTTACCGTGAATCTCAACAACCCTATATAGGAAGATTCGATGAATAAGGAATGGACCGGACCAATGAGATTTTAACTTTTATGGAAAGAAATTTAATCAAGAATTGAACAACAAAACTTCTTGACCTACTTCAAATTCTCAGAATCGGATGTGCTTGGCATGCCATCTTTTCAACCTCTCCTTAAGCAATTTGGCATTTTCATACGAGAACATTCGGAACTCTTCAAACTCATTAAGATGAAGCATTTGTTTCTCTTTAGCAAGCTTCAGAGCCTAGTAAGCTCTATGTTCTAACCCAGTAAGCTCTATGTTCTAACTCCAAGGGCAAGTGATAGCCTTTCCCAAAAACCAACCGATAGGGAGACATCCCTAAGGGTGTTTTATATGCTATCCTATAGGACCATAAAGCATCACCCAGTCTTTTAGACTAGTCTCGTCTGTCACATCGCACTTGTTGATTATTTAAACATTAGTGAAATAGTCATCTCCTACGTTTTAAATTAAATGTGCAAGATTTGACACAATGGAATTAATGGTCAAGTGCTTTAGTAACTAATTATCTATCCTTGTAGTCCAAGGTTCAAGCCTCATTGTACTCTTACATTTATTTTTTTGACAATTTCCCCCCTTGTTTAATGTGCTTGCCGTTCACTTTGTGCATCATAATGAGGAGGATTTGTTTCCTCCATTAGATTGTCAACCTTAGCATAGTTAGGGGCTACATGATCCCCTTTTTGCTCCATGTCCCTTTCCCTTGCCATAACCTCACCTCTTACCATGTAGCTTGATACATTGAACTTGACCATAGTTGGCCAAGCTTTTCCCTTACTTTTCTCGTCCATGCCTGATAAACCGTAATTTATACATATTTTTACCCCATGTTTAACGCATTTTATGGATGATTTCCCAGTAGAATTGGTGAATTCGATGCTCCTAATGCTTTAATTTCATGTTTTATACTTACGACAGCATAGGAGAGTGAAAGGAACAAGAAACGGGCCAAAAAATAAAGAAAAATAGGCCAAAGTACGAATTCAACATGGCCTGGACCTCCTCACATAGGTAGACCATATGGCTGTGTCAATTTGGCAGATTCGAAGCACGACTCACACGGGCATGTCACACGGGCGTGTCCCTGCCGAGCCCAAGTTAAGTCCAATTCAAAAAAGGCCAATTTTGAGGGCTTCTATGCATTCTAAAGCCTATAAATACACCCTAGAGGAGGAAAGTAAGGGGACACACAGAGAGGAAGGAAGGAATTACTCGAAGAAAGCCGATTGATCCATCTCAGAAGCCGGTTTCATCATCAAAACTGAAGATCTCCCCTCAACTTCCCTTCAAGAGTTCTGGGTTTTCTTTATGTTTTGTATTCGCTATTCTTCTGAGATGTTTTCCTTTTTAGTTATGAACTAAATCCCATAAATACCTAAGTGGAATGAAACCCAAGACGAATCTTGTTATTATTTTCTGAATTGTATGATAAATATTTAACTTGTTCTTAATTATGTGTTCTTAATTCTTGTTTTGATATCCCAGGATACTGATTCAAGATAAGCTCTTATTCAGAGGAGGAATAAACCCTGTCTAAGAGTACATTTGTCATAATTAAGCGGAGTTGATTGCGCACCTAGAGATAGGGTGACAAGATTTTTCCAGATTAAGGTGAAACTTAATAGGGGGATCCATAGATCGAGTTAATGCAACCCTAGAGTGTTTGTGACAGCCCTAAAGTGACCCTAGTCAGAAAGTGGTTTCGGGACCACTAAATCGAGTCATAAAAATAATTAACCGTCATAGTTGATGCTTATTATATGTATGTATGCATGTATAAAAATTTCATATTGGAATTTTGTTAATTGTAAGTGAATTTTATTAAATAGGACTTATGTAGGAAAAATTTAGAAATGTGCTAGGCAAATGTAAAGTGGCCTATTTATGCATGTTGCAAAATAATTGTACTTGCATGTCAAATTAACCAAAGAACAAGATGGTGGCCGGCCATGCTATAAGTTAAAGCCTATTATAAACATTTGGGTTAGTGTTTTATGGGAGAAAGAATAAAATAAGAGGTTAGTAATAAAGTAATGAAAAGGGAGGGGTGATGAAAACAAAGTTGTCTCATCCATGTTTCTCCCCCCCATTGTCGTGACTTGAGGAAGAAAGAAAAGAAGAAATCGGTTCTTCTTGGCCGAAATGAAAAGGGGAAGAAGGGAGTGAAGCATTCGGTTATCCTAGGTCAATATTAAGGTAAGAAAGTTTATACTAGTTCTTGAAATTTTAGTTGATATGGAGTGAGATATCAAGTTATTTTTGTAACCCATGTTGAAATTTTGAGTGTGGAATGAGTAAGGTTTTCGCCATGGAGATTAATAAGGGTGATGGTTGTTGTTACATGCTAAATCTAGATGAACAATGGTAGTTGCTTACATCTTGATATTTATGAGTTCCTTTCTTGGTTCTACCTTAGACCCACGAAGTATATTTTTATTTAGTGTTGTTGGAGATTGATGATAGAAGCTAATGAGTGAGAGTTGGATAGATATTATGAGGTTAAAATTCATGGGATTGTAAGCTTGTAAGTTGAATGATGAAATTCATGCTTTGTGAGGGTAAATGGGTTAAAAGGAGCATTCGGCCATGATGTAAAAGCATGATGAAGTGATGTTAAATGCTTTGAATATTGAGTATATGTTGTTATAAGTTGAATTTAAGGTTTGTTAAATTGTCTTTGTCATTGCCGAATGTGTGTAGTTAAAGAAAAAAATTGTTAAAGTGCTTAGTTAATTGATATTAGGTTAATGTATGTGTTTTGAATTGATGGAATGGAGAGGATGCTTTAATTGTGTTATGAACAATTATATGTTAAATTAAGGTTTGCTAAGCTAGCTATTAAGGTGAAGTACAAATGTTAATATTTGATTGCTAGTGTATATATAGGTATTAGCCGAGTTTTGAACTTGAAACAAAATGGTATTTAGTCAATACAAGTAACCATATTTGTAGAATGTATTAAGTATAGAATCGGCCTCAACATAGACATGCATATTCGGCCACATGAGGTAGATTGATGTTGCATGTATTCGTTTAGAGGCAAGCATATTGATGCTTTTATCTTGGCTTAGATAATCGGCTAAAAGAGAGTGTGGGCTAATATGTTGAGTTGAGTCATGATTTCATATATATGTGACTCTAATGTCTAATGTATATATGGGTTAAGTACCTTGAGTTTCTCTTTTTGATGTTCAAATGATTAAATCAATTTGTTTGTTAAATTAAGCTCAAGAGCAAAGGGGAACTAAATCCGTGAAAGGGAAGGAAAAAGTGATCGAATAGCCGTCGAAATCGTTCGACAACATCCGAGGTAAGTTTTCGAGTAATGAAACTTAGTTTACGATTTGATTAAGACATGACGTATAATCATAACTAATATACGGTGATATAATGGTTCTACTTAAATTATATGTTGAGTTAATTAGTCTATACGTATGATGGGTAGCCGTATGTGCATAGAGATCATGTCACAAAGCAAACCAAATCATGCTGTTTGTATGTGGCTATTGAGCTAAAAATGGGAATGCTTAATAATTGACTTGTGTTTGAATTCTAGTTATGAAAATGAGATAAAGATGTGTCATGATTTACTGATATGTGCATGAATATTCGGATGATAACCGGGCTAAGTCCCAAGGCATTTGTGCTAGTGACTAATTCGGGCTAAGTCCCGAAGGCGTTTGTCGAAGTTACTAATTCGGGCTAAGTCCCAAGGCATTTGTGTGAGTTACTATATCCGGCTAAGTCCGAAGGCATTTGTGCGAACTACTATATCCGGCTAAGTCCCAAGGCATTTGAGTGAGTGGCTATATCCGGTTAAAGCCGAAGGTACTTGGTTTGGGAATGAGCGATCTTGCTGTAATAAATTTCAATTATTATGCTCGTAAAATTCCAATGAAGAGGTATGTTTCGTATATGCATTGGATTAGTTGATTCCCTTTAAATAGTATTCTCTCAGTCGTTTAGTGAGCTTCCGGCCTTTGGTTAAGTTGATCTCTTGTATGAGTACAAGGGTTGGTGATGTGAAGTAGGTATGATTTTGAGAATGTGTGTATATGAAATTATCCGTTTAGTCATATGAATGCTATACTTAATTGTGCCTAATTTCATTGCTCAAAACTTACTAAGCATTAAATGCTTATTCCGTTTCTTTGATTCTCTATTTTATAGATTTTGGTTCGTCAGCTATCGGACTCGGGATTGTCAAAGTCGAAGTCGTCCACACTATCAAAGTCCTTTTGGTACACTTTTTGTTGAACTCTGAAAATGGCATGTATAGGACTACCCTTTCGTTGTTAGTCAAGTACCTTGGTGTTGTATATATTTGGATAGCCATGCGAAAATGGCTTATACATTTTGAGCATAGTGTTATAATCATTTTGTATGTATATGGTTAATGAGAGGTGTGGATATGCTTGGCAATGATTGGCCATTGGAATGGTTAATCATGATCATATTTTGTGCTATATATGCTAAAAGGGCTAGTTGAATCATGGAAACTATGAAATAGGTAAAGTCTACCTTAAAGGCAGATGCTGACAGCAGCAGTGATGTAAATTTGAAAAATCACTAAAAATAGTATGAATGGAATTAAATAGTGAATAAATTATTTAATCGAACCTTCATGAATCTACTTTCATATGGAAGAAACGAAACGATCATATGAGTCGTAGTTTAGGAGATATTTAAGTTTTCGTGGAACAGGGCCAGAGCGATTTCTGGATCCCCTAATCTGACTTTGGAAATTCATTATAAATTAATCAGAGATAATTAGAAGTCATACCATATATGTATAGATTCCTTTTTGAGTCTAGTTTCGTTAGAAACAAACGGAATAAGTAATGAAGCCCTGTACAGGAAGATATATAAGTCGTAATGCATGAAGGTCAGAGCAGTCGAACCCTGAAACAGGGGAGACTTTAACTAATAAACTATACTAATTGGCTTGACCAAAAATTCTATAAAAAATATTTTTAGATGAACTTATGGGTCTAGTTTCAGAAAAAATTTACGGAACTGGTTTTCGAGTTTTGGAACTCAAGATATGAGTTTTAAGGTGACAGTGACGCAGTTAGCCAGCTTGTCTGGAAATTTTAAATGAATTGTGTTTTACAATGAAATAAGTCCGTAAATACCTCGTGTTCGACTCCGGCCACGGTCTCGGGTACGGGGTGTTACAGTGTTAATTAGAGAAAAGTCTCAATTATTCAATCTAGGGATTAGACGTTATTAGTCTTGAATAAGGATAATAACATAACTTAGGGATCTCTACAGAACAAGTTAAATGAATAAATCGTCCGATTCGGAGCCAGAATAACAAGTACAATCTAGGTGAATTTTTCCTTAGGTATTGTCTTAATTCAATCGTTTTCCAAAAGTAATTCCCCAATTCCATTCTTTTTGAATTCTTAGATTAGTTAATTAGTTAGTTAAAACAAAACCACCTTATATTTAGGCTAGATAATAAAAAGACAGTCATTACTAGTACTTTTAGTTCCTTTGGGTTCGATAATCCGGTCTTGCTAAAACTATACTACTGTTCGATAGGTACTGTGACAGCCCTAAAGTGACCCTAGTCGGAAAGCGGTTTTGGGACCGCTAAACCGAGTCACCAAATTATTTGGATGTGATATTTATGGTCTAAAATATGTGAATATGAATGTGCGAAAATTTTAAGCTTCGATTTAGTAAATTGCATGTGAATTTAGTCAAAAGGACTTGTGTGACACTTTCGAAATGTGATAGGCTAATCTACAAGGATCTAATAGTGCATGTAATCAAAAGGGAGGACTTGCATGTCAATTTTTCCCCCTAATATGTAGTGGCGGCCATGAGCATGAGGATGGACAAAATGTTATGGGGTGAAACATGTTGGAAACATGTTGTGTTAGTGTGTTATGGGAGAAAGAATAAAACAAAGGGTTAGTAATAAAGAAATGAATGGGAGGGGTGATGAGAACAAAGTTGTCTCATCCATGTTTCCCCTTTTTGCCGTGAGTTGAAGGAAAGAAAACAAAAAAATGAAAAAAATGTTCATTCTTGAACATCCTTGGCCGAATAGAGGAAAGGAAGGAAGGGGAAGAGCTTGAGAAAATCGGCTATGGTGGTTGTTAGATTAAGGTATGACATCGTGTGATTCTTTTGGAATTTTTGTGAAGTTGAGTTTGTTTTGGTGCTCATAACATGACCCATGTGTTAATTTTTGAGTTTTGTGTTGCAAGAAACATTTGGTTATGTCCTTATATGTCAAATTGATGATAAATTTTTGATATTTGGTGAATGAATATGGGTTTCGGTCATGGTAGATAATAAAGAATGTGGTTGTTGTTCTTGTAAATTTGGATGAATTTTTGGTGGATAGGTGCTTGAATCAAACAAATGATCATGTGTGTACACTAGGTGCTAGTTGAGAAGAATCGGTCACTATATTGGAGGCCATTGCGAATTTGAGTTTAGTTATTGAGAGGGATGAATGTGTTTTGAGTTGATGGAATAAAAGAATGCTTAAAGATGTGTTTATGAAGTAATACATATGTTCTCATAAGCTAAGTTATGTATATGTGATATCTTGCATATTGGTTGTTATGGTAAGGTTTGAGATATTGACGATGAATATGTTTTGTTTGTGGTTCGGCAACTCTTGGTTAAGTTGTTAAGTTACATGCTTGAGTAGTAAATATGTTAAGAATGGTTCTAAAATATATATGGATGCCGTGTGATTGTGTTTGATTGGGAAGTAAATTGTTTGATTTAGCTCAAGAGCCTAGAGGATCAAAGTCGGATAAGGGAAAAGAGAAAGTAAACGAATAGCCGTGGATATCTAGTCATCGACCACTTCCGAGGTAAGTTTTAAGTGATTAAACGTTGAGTAAATTCAATCATAATAGGACATAATGAGTTGATTTAATAAGATATGATGTGGCCATGATATGTCTTAAACCCAAATGGTAAGTTCATAAGTGTTTGGACTTGGAAGTTTAAGAGCAAATAGTAATAATTTGCTTGGACAGCAGCAGTAATGTGATTTTAGAAAATCACTATAAATTGTTGGCGTGGAATTATAGGCTGAATAAAATATGTAATCAAAGCTTAGTTGGTCTAGTTTCTTATAAAAGAGACCGTGGAAGCAAAAAAATTTCCTATAAAGAGATATTTAAAGTTGTGCGGGACAGTGTCGGGATGACTCCGAAATCCCCTGTTCTGTTTTTGGAAAATCATTATAATTTGTACAAAAATGGTTATAAGATAATATTTATATGCTTAGACTCCTTAATGAGTCTAGTTTCAAATGGAATCAAATAGAACACATTATGAATTCTGTACAATGAAAAATTTGATTCGTAGCGAAGAGTGGTCAGATTAGTCAAACAGTGAAACAGGGGAAACTTTAAGAAAAATCTGGTATTGATTGGCCGAACCAAAAATTCTGAAAATTTCATGGATGGAATATATATGAGTCTATATTCTGAGAAAATTAACGGCAAGTGATTTGGAGTCTTGTATCTCCTGGTATAAATAATTTAGTGACCATTGCTCAGGAAAACAGCTCGTAGCGAATATGTGATTTTGTTGTAAACATGGATAAAAACTTGTTTTAGTTGCTCATAAGCTATTGATTGATCCCATACTTGAATTCTAAATTGTGATATTGTAAAATGATACATGAGTGTTAGATGGATCTTTGATATCAAAATTTGTGAAATTTTAAGTTTATGAGTATTCGAATATGAAATGATAGTATGGCGTGAAATTGAATTATTCGTTGGAAAATGATTGATGTAGATTCAGCCAAGACCAAGTCTGTACATAATAATATATGTGATAAGGCCTAATGGCCGATGTGATGAATGTGAAAATGTATATATATGTGATAAGGCCTAATGGCCGACGTGATGAATGTGAAAGTGTATATATATGTGATAAGGCCTAATGGCCGACGTGATGAATGTGAAAGTGTATATATATGTGATAAGGCCTGTGATGAATGTGAAAGTGTATATATATGTGATAAGGCCTAATGGCCGATGTGATGAATGTGAAAATGTATATATATGTGATAAGGCCTAATGGCCGACGTGATGAATGTGAAAGTGTATATATATATGTGGTAAACCGGAATGGCTAATGTGAATGTTGCAACATGTGATTAAGTGTACATGAAACTTGGAAATATGTTCCGGGTGAGACCCGATGACTACGTGTGGAGATTATGTCCGGGTATGACCCGATGACTATGTGTGGAGATTATGTCCGGGTAAGACTTCGTAATAAGAATTGCTTATAAATATACGCAATGCGAAAGGTTAAACAGGTATGTACTCCAAGTTTATATATGATGCATACGAGAGCAACCTATGGGACTATTCCTATGATTATGTGACATCGGATTAGTGTGAGAGGTTATGTGAAATCATAAGATATATCTATGTCACATGAGCTCACTTTTATGTGAGAGTTTATCTGCCTATTGTATATGATAAGATGTGCATATTCGGTAAAGGGATGGTATGCCCGAAGGAAGAGTGAAATAAAAATACGAACAACTATGTTATAATTCGATTGTTATCTGTTGACACTGCTTAAAACTTACTAAGCATTGTAATGCTTACTCCGTTTACTCTGTTTCCTCTGCCTTATAGGTCTCATTGCAAAGCTACAGGCTCGGGGATCGTCAGCAACTAGTCACACTATCACTATCCACTGTTTGGTACTGCTATGTTTTGGAATATCTTATGGCATGTATAGAATAGACTAGTAGTGAGAGGATATTTTGGTTAATGTATAGGACTACTCTTTCGTTTGTTGGTCATAGACCCTTTGATTTTGTATAAATTTGGATAGCCATGCGAAAATGGCTTGTATACACTTTGGCATGGTATCATAATCATTTTGTATGTTGTCCATTAAGAGATGCGGAAATGTTTGGAATTGATTAGCCCTTGGAATGGTTAATCGTGATCATATTTGTGCCATGTATGCTAAAAGGGCTAGTTGAATCAAGGAAATTATGAAGTAGGTAAAATCTACCTTAAGGACAGAGGTTGATAGCTGCAGTGATGTGGATGTGAAAAATCACTAAAAATAGTAGGAATGAAATTAAATAGTTAATAAATTATGTAAATGAACCTTGATGAATCTACTTTCATATGGAAGAAACGAAACGGTCATATGAGTTGTATGTTAAGAGATATTTAGGTTTTCGTGAAACAGGGCCAGAACGGTTTCTGGATTCCCTGTTCTGACTTTGGAAATTCATTGTAGATTAACCAGAGATAATTAGGGGTCATGCCATATATTTATAGATTCCTCTTTGAGTCTAGTTTCTATAGAAACAAACGACATCAGTATTGAAGACCTGTACAGGGAGATATCCAGGTCGTAATGCATGAAGGTCAGTGTAGTCGCACCCTGTAACAGGGGAGACTTTAACTAATAAACTGTACTAATTGGCCGGACCAAAAATTCTAGAAAAAAATTTGTAGATGCATATACGAGTCTAGTTTCAGGGAAAAATTACGAAACTGGTTTTCGAGTTTTGAAACTCAAGATATGATTTTTAAAGTGACAGTGATGCAGTTAGCCAACTGCATGGAAAATTTTTAAAATGGACTGCGGAAGTGAATGGTTTAAGCGGTTAACCCCTCGTGTCCGACTCCGGCAGCGGACTCGGGTACGGGGTGTTACAATTATATTGGTATCAGAGCTACGGTTTAGTCGATTCTAGGACTAACGTAGCACGCATGAGTCTATTTATACATGCCATAAAGTGATAAAATGATAGTGTGATGATTTTTGACTATTAAAAGGTGGTTGCTGTATTGTAATGAATCTTGATCCCGATCGAGCTGTAGCAAGCTTCTGACTATGAGAATTTGCGATATAACTTTACTTAGATATGCCTAAATTATTAAGTTGATCAGGTACGTATCATGTACTCGTATTTGAATTTCGATTCGGATTGAATTAAGGGTATAAGTGATGCAATTTTGAAAGAGTGTTATGACTATAAATGTGATTTTTGTATGTGGCTATGGAACTGGAAGTTGAATGGTCGATAAGCATGTTGTGTTTGTATTCAAGTAATGTAAATGATATACTAATGAGTATTGCTATATGTGTATATGTACATGAGAATTGAGAATGATGTATCCGGACTAAGTTCCGAAGAGCATTCGTGCTAATGATGTATCCGGACTAAGTTCCGAAGAGCATTCGTGCTAATGATGTATCCGGACTAAGTTCCGAAGAGCATTCTTGCTAATGATATATCCGGGCTAAGTTCCGAAGAGCATTCGTGCTAATGATATATCCGGGCTAAATTCCGAAGAGCATTCGTGCTAATGATATATCCGGGCTAAGTTCCGAAGAGCATTCGTGCCTAATGATATATCCGGGCTAAATTCCGAAGAGTATTCGTGCTAATGATATATCCGGGCTAAGTTCCAAAGAGCATTCGTGCTAATGATATATCCGGGCTAAATTCCGAAGAGCATTCGTGCTAATGATATATCCGGGCTAAATTTCGAAGAGCATTCGTGCTAGTGATGTATCCGGGCTAGGTCCCGAAGAGCAATCATGCTGGTGACGTGTATTCGGGCCTTCGTGCCTAGTAGGCTTTGTGCCGGTAAATTGAACAAAGTTTAAGTGTTCATTACTATACGAATTCAAATTTATATGAGACGATATGTTTAAAAGTGTACATACGTGATGTTTATAGACTTGGGTAAGTCATTTCAATGTGTAATAACGAATGAATAAGAGCACTATGTGTGTGAATGATTAGAGGCACTATGTGTGTGTAAATCCCTTTAACCGAGCACTATGAGTGCGAGATCGGTCAGTGGGCACTAAGTGTGTGAAGTGGAATTCATGTAAGACCTCGTCTGGGACGAAGGCATTGATTTGAGATAATGTGTAAGACCATGCCTGGGACATGGCATCGGCTCGATATATGAGAATATGTAAGACCATACCTAGGATATGGCATTGTAAGAGCTATATGTGCTTGAATTAGTTGAGCCCTTACAAGTAAGTATTCGCTCAGTTGATAAACGAGCTACCGGCCCTTGGCTAAGTTGATCTTTTGTGTATGAACATAAGGGTTGGTAATGTGAAGTAAGTTTTCGAGTAATGGAACTTAGATTATGATTTGATTAGATCATGTGTTAAGCAAATTGAAATCATGCTCTTTGTGTGTGGCTATTGAGCCGAAATTGTAAATATGATAAGTGTCTTGTGTTTGAGCTTTGGTAATGAGAATGTAATAAGAATGTGTATTGAATTGTTGATATATGTGCTTGGTTATTCGAATGGTATTCGGGCTAAGTCCCGAAGGCTATTGTGCTAAGTGACTAAATCCGGGCTAATTCCCGAAGGCAATTGTGCGAATCACTATAACCGGGTTATGTCCCGAAGACAATCGAGCGAGTCGCTATATCCGGTTAAATTCAAGGTGCGTGATTCGAAACGAGCAATCTTGCTGTAAAAATTTCGATTAATACGCTTGCAAAAAATTCCAGCAATGAGGTATGTTCGTATGTCTTTGAATGAATTAAATGTTCAGGTGTGTGGAAGTTGAATTTTCTGTTGGAAATAAGTTAAGTTGAATATTGAGATACGATGGAGTTATAAAGGATATTTATTGGGATGTTTGAGTATATGTGTATTTTCAGCCAGGTTACAGCTTATACATGGATGAAAATGTGGGTTGATGATGTGAATTATACATGTTAATATGTGCTTGATATGTGTTTGAAATGCAATTGTGAATTAAATTAAGTGATTATTGCTTATGAAATCAATAATGAATTACAATTGCTATCGATGAGCTAATGTTTATATGAATATAATTCAATAAGAGGACGTTATTCTAAACTATGCATCGGTAGAAATTTTCGGGGACGAAAATTTCTTAAGTGGGGGAGAGTTGTGATAGCCCTAAAGTGACCCTAGTCCGAAAGCGGTTTTGGGACCGCTAAACCGAGTCACCAAATTATTTGGATGTGATATTTATGGTCTAAAATATGTGAATATGAATGTGCGAAAATTTTAAGCTTCGATTTAGTAAATTGCATGTGAATTTAGTCAAAAGGACTTGTGTGACACTTTCGAAATGTGATAGGCTAATCTACAAGGATCTAATAGTGCATGTAATCAAAAGGGAGGACTTGCATGTCAATTTTTCCCCTAATATGTAGTGGCCGCCATGAGCATGAGGATGGACAAAATGTTATGGGGTGAAACATGTTGGAAACATGTTGTGTTAGTGTGTTATGGGAGAAAGAATAAAACAAAGGGTTAGTAATAAAGAAATGAATGGGAGGGTGATGAGAACAAAGTTGTCTCATCCATGTTTCCCCTTTTTGCCGTGAGTTGAAGGAAAGAAAACAAAAAATGAAAAAATGTTCATTCTTGAACACCCTTGGCGAATAGAGGAAAGGAAGGAAGGGAAGAGCTTGAGAAAATCGGCTATGGTGGTTGTTAGATTAAGGTATGACATCGTGTGATTCTTTTGGAATTTTGTGAAGTTGAGTTTGTTTTGGTGCTCATAACATGACCCATGTGTTAATTTTTGAGTTTTGTGTTGCAAGAAACATTTGGTTATGTCCTTATATGTCAAATTGATGATAAATTTTGATATTTGGTGAATGAATATGGGTTTCGGTCATGGTAGATAACAAAGAATGTGGTTGTTGTTCTTGTAAATTTGGATGAATTTTTGGTGGATAGGTGCTTGATTCAAACAAATGATCATGTGTGTACACTAGGTGCTAGTTGAGAAGAATCGGTCACTATATTGGAGGCCATTGCGAATTTGAGTTTAGTTATTGAGAGGGATGAATGTGTTTTGAGTTGATGGAATAAAAGAATGCTTAAAGATGTGTTTATGAAGTAATACATATGTTCTCATAAGCTAAGTTATGTATATGTGATATCTTGCATATTGGTTGTTATGGTAAGGTTTGAGATATTGACGTATGAATATGTTTTGTTTGTGGTTCGCAACTAATGGTTAAGTTGTTAAGTTACATGCTTGAGTAGTAAATATGTTAAGAATGGTTCTAAAATGTATATGGATGCCGTGTGATTGTGTTTGATTGGGAAGTAAATTGTTTGATTTAGCTCAAGAGCCTAGAGGATCAAAGTCGGATAAGGGAAAAGAGAAAGTAAACGAATAGCCGTGGATATCTAGTTGTCGACCACTTCCGAGGTAAGTTTTAAGTGATTAAACGTTGAGTAAATTCAATCATAATAGGACATAATGAGTTGATTTAATAAGATATGATGTGGCCATGATACGTCTTAAACCCAAATGGTAAGTTCATAAGTGTTTGGACTTGGAAGTTTAAGAGTAAATAGTAATAATTTGCTTGGACAGCAGCAGTAATGTGATTTTAGAAAATCACTATAAATTGCTGGCGTGGAATTATAGGCTGAATAAAATATGTAATCAAAGCTTAGTTGGTCTAGTTTCTTATAAAAGAGACCGTGGAAGCAAAGAAATTTCCTATAAAGAGATATTTAAAGTTGTGCGGGACAGTGTCGGAATGACTCCGAAATCCCCTGTTCTGTTTTTGGAAAATCATTATAATTTGTACAAAAATGGTTATAAGATAATATTTATATGCTTAGACTCCTTAATGAGTCTAGTTTCAAATTGAATCAAATAAAACACATTATGAATTCTGTACAATGAAAAATTTGATTCGTAGCGAAGAGTGGTCAGATTAGTCAAACAGTGAAATAGGGGAAACTTTAAGAAAAATCTGGTATTGATTGGCCGAACCAAAAATTCTGAAAATTTCATGGATGGAAGATATATGAGTCTATATTCTGAGAAAATTAACGGCAAGTGATTTGGAGTCTTTTATCTCCGGGTATAAATAATTTAGTGACCATTGCTCAGGAAAACAACTCGTTGCGAATATGTGATTTTGTTGTAAACATGGATAAAAACTTGTTTTAGTTGCTCATATGCTATTGATTGATCCCATACTTGAATTCTAAATTGTGATATTGTAAAATGATACATGAGTGTTAGATGGATCTTTGATATCAAAATTTGTGAAATTGTAAGTTTATGAGTATTCGAATATGAAATGATAGTATGGCGTGAAATTGAATTATTCGTTGGAAAATGATTGATGTAGATTCGGCCAAGACCAAGTCTGTACATAATAATATATGTGATAAGGCCTAATGGCCGATGTGATGAATGTGAAAATGTATATATATGTGATAAGGCCTAATGGCCGACGTGATGAATGTGAAAGTGTATATATATGTGATAAGGCCTAATGGCCGACGTGATGAATGTGAAAATGTATATATATGTGATAAGGCCTAATGGCCGACGTGATGAATGTGAAAATGTATATATATGTGATAAGGCCTAATGGCCGACGTGATGAATGTGAAAGTGTATATATATGTGATAAGGCCTAATGGCCGACGTGATGAATGCGAAAGTGTATATATATATGTGGTAAAGCCGAATGGCTAATGTGAATGTTGTAACATGTGATTAAGTGTACATGAAACTTGGAAATATGTTCCGGGTGAGACCCGATGACTACGTGTGGAGATTATGTCCGGGTACGACCCAATGACTACGTGTGGAGATTATGTCCGGGTAAGACTTTGTAATAAGAATTGCTTATAAATAAACGCAATGCGAAAGGTTAAACAGGTATGTACTCCAAGTTTATATATGATGCATACGAGAGTAACCTATGGGACTATTCCTATGATTATGTGACATCGGATTAGTGTGAGAGGTTATGTGAAATCATACGATATATCTATGTCACATGAGCTCACTTTTATGTGAGAGTTTATCTGCATATTCGGTAAAGGGATGGTATGCCCGAAGGAAGAGTGAAATAAAAATACAAACAACTATGTTATAATTCGATTGCTATCTGTTGACACTGCTTAAAACTTACTAAGCATTGTAATGCTTACTCAGCTTTACTCTGTTTCCTCCGCCTTATAGGTCTCATTGCTTGAAGCTACTGTGCTCGGGATCGTCAAGAACTAGTCACACTATCACTATCTACTGTTTGGTACTGCTATGTTTTGGAATATCTTATGGCATGTATAGAATAGACTAGTAGTGAGAGGATATTTTGGTTAATGTATAGGACTACTCTTTCGTTTGTTGGTCATAGACCCTTTAATTTTGTATAAATTTGGATAGCCATGTGAAAATGGCTTGTATACACTTTGGCATGGTATCATAATCATTTTGTATGTTGTCCATTAAGAGATGCGGAAATGTTTGGAATCGATTAGCCCTTGGAATGGTTAATCGTGATCATCTTTGTGCCATGTATGCTAAAAGGGCTAGTTGAATCAAGGAAATTATGAAGTAGGTAAAATCTACCTTAAGGACAGAGGTTGACAGCTGCAGTGATGTGGAAGTGAAAAATCACTAAAAATAGTAGGAATGAAATTAAATAGTTAATAAATTATGTAAATGAACCTTGATGAATCTACTTTCATATGGAAGAAACGAAACGGTCATATGAGTTGTATGTTAAGAGATATTTAGGTTTTCGTAAAACAGGGCCAGAACGGTTTCTGGATTCCCTGTTCTGACTTTGGAAATTCATTGTAAATTAACCAGAGATAATTAGGGGTCATGCCATATATTTATAGATTTCCCTTTGAGTCTAGTTTCTATAGAAATAAACGACATCAGTATTGAAGACCTGTACAGGGAGATATCCAGGTCGTAATGCATGAAGGTCAGTGTAGTCACATCCTGTAACAGGGGAGACTTTAGCTAATAAACTGTACTAATTGGCTGGACCAAAAATTCTAGAAAAAAATTTGTAGATGCATATATGAGTCTAGTTTCAGGGAAAAATTACAAAACTGGTTTTCGAGTTTTGAAACTCAAGATATGATTTTTAAAGTGACAGTGATGCAGTTAGCCAACTGCATGGAAAATTTTTAAAATGGACTGCGGAAGTGAATGGTTTAAGCCGTTAACCCCTCGTGTCCGACTCCGGCAGCGGACTCGGGTACAAGGTGTTACAGGTACACTTGCCTACATCGTGATAATAGTTAGTTTCAAGAATGATTGATTATAAATATATAAAACTTATCACAAAAAATCACGCGATCATGTTTTTGGCGCCATTGCCAGGGAACTAAGATATTAGGAACACTCAATTTTTATTACTTTAGCCATTTATTTTCCTTACAATTTAATTTCATTTCATTTTTATTATTTATTAATTTAATTTTTCTTTCTCTTGGTAGGTTTTTATAGTTTATGATTAGAAGAAACCCGTCAGGACAACTACTTTTTGATGAAGAAATCAATCGTACAGTTCGCAGAAACCAAAGAAAAATAAGGCGAAGCGTAAGATACATAGAGAACGAGCAAGAGGATGATACTCAACCCCCAACCGAAGAGATGGCTGAAAACCAAGGTAATCAGCTACCTCCTGTAATTATGGTTAATCAAAATCCTACTCCATGCACTATGTATGATTACGCTAAACCTTCTTTAACAGGAACTGAATCGAGCATAGTTAGACCTGCTATAGCTGCAAATACTTTTGAACTAAAACCTAACACTATTCAAATGATACAGCAATTTGTTCAGTTTGATGGTTTGCAGGTTGAGGATCCCAACGTTCACTTAGTAAACTTTTTAGAACTATGCGATACATTTAAAATTAATGGTGTTTCTGATGATGCCATTCGTCTTCGGTTATTCCCTTTTTCATTGAGGAACAAAGCTAAACAGTAGTTGAACTCGTTACCACAAGGGTCAATTACTACTTGGGAACAAATGACCAAAAATTTTTTACTAAAATATTTTTCGCCAGCTAAAACAGCTAAATTACGTAATGATATCTCTTCGTTTGTGCATATGGACTTAGAAACTCTTTACGATGCATGGGAGAGATACAAGGACTTACTGAGAAGGTGCCCTTACCATGGGTTACCGCTTTGGCTACAGGTTCAAATGTTCCATAATGGCCTGAATCCTTCGACTCGATAAATGGTTGACGCAGCTGCTGGCAGAACCATCAATAATAAAACACCTGAAGATGCTTATGAGTTTATAGAGGAGATGTCACTGAATAACTATCAATGGCAAGTCATGAGGTCAAAACCAATGAAAACAGCCGGTGTTTATAACGTCGATTCAGTCACCTTGCTCTCTAATCAGGTATAACTCTTAAATAAAAAGATTGATGGTTTTCTTAGTTATTCACAGGTTCACCCAGTAATGCAGTGCGAAGCAAGTGGAGGTGGAGCAAGCCATTCGGAATACCAACTATATGGCCACAACATGGATAACGAGCAATTAAATTACATGAGTAATAATCCTCGATCTCAAAACAATCCATATAGTAACACTTACAATGCAGTTGGAGGAACCACCCAATTTCTCGTGGAGCTATCAAGGAAGTCAAAGACCACAACATCCTCCAGGCTTCCAACAACTACCCTGCCAACAAGAGAAGAAGCCAAACCTTGAAGAGATGCTGTCTAAGTTTATTTCAGTGTCAGAAACCCGTTTCCAGAACACTGAGACAGCACTTAAAAATCAACAAGTGTCGATCCAAGGGCTCAAAACTCAAATAGGACAGCTTTCCAAACTAATTTTAGAAAGACCACTAGGAAGTTTACCTAGTAACACCAAATCAAAAAAGCATGTAAAAGCACTTACACTAAGGAGTGGGAAAGTGTTAGCAGAATCTGAAAAGAAGCTAACACAAGAAGCCGTGATCAGCGAAAGGGGGAAAGAAAAACCCGAAAATAATGACAAATCAATTCCGAAAGAATATAAACCACCAGTTCCATACCCATCAAAATTGAAAAAAGACCGCATTGATGCACAATTCGGTAAGTTTCTTAAACTTTTTAAGCAATTACAAATCAACTTACCTTTTGTTGAAGCCATCTCGCAGATGCCTACATACGTAAAATTTTTGAAGGAGATTCTAACAAATAAAAGGAAGTTCGAGGACTTATCTACAGTAGAACTCAACGAGAAGTGCTTAGCCATACTCCAAAACAAACTACCAAACAAACTGAAAGATCCAGGAAGTTTTACTATCCCTTGCCTAATTGCTAGTCTGAATGTGGAGAAAGCATTAGCTGATTTAGGCGCTAGTATTAATTTGATGCCATATAAAATGTTCAAACACCTTGGTATTGGGGAACCTAAACCTACTAGGATGAGTATTCAATTTGACAATAGATTTGTTAAATATCCTAGAGGTATTATAGAAGACGTACTTGTGAAAGTAGATAAATTCATATTTCCTATTGACTTTGTTGTGCTTGACATGGACAAAGATGTAGAAGTGCCCTTAATTTTAGGGTGCCCATTTTTAGCCACTGCTAGGGCTGTAATGGATGTGGGTGACGGTAAATTGGTCCTTAGCGTAGGTGACGAGGAGATTATCTTTAAAATTTATGATGCTATGAGGTTTTCTAAGGGACAGGATAATTCATGTTATTTTATTGACTCTATTGATTACTACTCAAGACTCTTTTCAGGAAATTATACAGAAGGACACAGCGGAACCGTATCTAGCTCAAGTAGAGGAGACAGATGATGAACCTAATGAGCATTCTTCAAGGCAAGTAGAATATAAGGGCATTAAGATAAATGATGAACTTAAGCAAAAACACTCTATTGAATAGCCTCCCAAACTGGAACTTAAACAATTACCGAACCACTTGGAATACGCATTTATTGGAAATAATTCTACATTACCGGTTATTATTGCTTCTAACTTGCAACCCAAGGAGAAAGAGGAATTAATCCAAGTATTAAAAGAACATAAAAAGGCCATAGCTTGGAAAATTTCTGACATTAAAGGAATCAGCCCTTCTTTTTGCACCCACAAAATTTTGATGGAAGATGAATACAAACCGTGTGTGCAAGCTCAAAGACGACTGAACCCCAACATGAAGGAAGTTGTTAAAGCCGAGGTAGTTAAACTTCTAGATGCTGGAATTATTTATCCTATTTCTGACAGTTCTTAGGTAAGTCCAGTGTAGGTTGTCTCTAAGAAAGGAGGCATGACGGTTGTGACCAACGAGAAGAATGAATTAATCCCAACAAGGACAGTCACAGGATAGAGAGTTTGCATTGATTACAGGAAACTGAATGATGCCATAAGAAAATATCACTTCCCCTTGCCATTCATTGATCAAATGTTGGAACGATTATCCAGGTACACGTACTACTGCTTTTTAGACGAACTCTCTGGCTACTTCCAAATCCCAATAGCTCCTGAAGATCAAGAAAAGATGACATTCACATGCCCATATGGTACGTTCGCTTATCGTAAAATGCCTTTTGGATTATGTAATGCTCCTGCCACTTTTCAGCGTTGTATGATGGTCATCTTTGATGAACTCGTGGAAGATATCATGGAAATATTTATGGATGATTTCTCGGTATTCGATAACTCTTTCCATCTCTACCCTAAAAATTTAAAACGAGTTTTAATAAGATGTGAGGAAACGAACGTTGTGCTTAACTGGGAGAAATGTCACTTCATGGTTCAAGAAGTTATTGTATTAAGGCATAAAATTTCTAGTAAAGGGATAGAAGTAGACAAATCTAAAATAGAAACAATTGAAAAATTACCCCCTCCTAGTTCGGTTAAGGATATTAGAAGCTTTTTAGGACATGCTGGTTTTTATAGAAGATTTATTAAGGAATTTTCTAAAATAGCTAAGCCTTTGACTAAATTGCTAGAAAAAGATAAACCTTTTTAATTTCAATCAAAAGTGTTTAGAAGCATTTGATACTTTAAAGGATAAATTAATTAATGCTCCAATCATAATTACACCTGATTGGAACTTACCATTTGAATTAATGTGTGATGCGAGTGATTTTGCAGTAGGTGCAGTATTAGGAAGCATTTTCAACCTATCTATTATGCTAGCAAAACTTTGACTGCTGCACAAGAGAATTATACTACTACGGAAAAAGAATTGCTAGCTATGGTTTTTGCATTTGATAAATTTCGATCATATCTCATATTGTCTAAAGTTGTTGTTTACACTGACCATTTTGCACTTCGCTACCTTTTAACTAAAACTGATGCAAAACCTCGACTCATTCGATGGATTCTCCTATTGCAGGAATTTGACTTGGAAATTCAGGATAAGAAAGGAGCTGAAAATCTCGCGCCTGATCATTTTTCCAGGCTCGAGAACTATAATACCAAAGAACTAGATGAAGTTGAAATAAATGATTTGTTTCCTGAAGAACAATTTTTTGCTATATCTGACTCCGAGGTACCGTGGTTTGTAGACATAGCAATTTTTTAGCCGCTAACATTATCCCAAAAGGGTTAACACACCAGCAAAAGAAGTGATTCTTTAATGATGTGAAAAACTACTTTTGGGACGACCCCTTTCTTTTTCACAGATGTGCCGATCAAGTCATTAAAAGATGCGTTACAAGATCAGAAACATCAAAAATATTGGAACATTGTCACTCAGGACCAACTGGAGAACACTATGGTGGAACTAAGACTGCACATAAAATACTTGAATCAGGTTTTTATTGGCCCTCGTTATTCAAAGACGCTAACAGATACGTTACTTTATGCGATAAATGCCAACGGACAGGTAACATATCTAAACGAGAGGAAATGCCTCAAAACTATATGCTTTCATGTGAAATATTTGACGTTTGGGGTATCGATTTCATGGGCCCATTCCCCAGTTCATTTGGGAATAAATACATCTTAGTAGCAGTTGATTATATGTCCAAATGGGTGGAAGCCCAAGCTCTACCTACTAATGATGCTAGAGTGGTAGTACGTTTCCTTAAGAAACTCTTCTCAAGATTCAAAACACCTAGAGCAATTATCAGTGACAGGGGCACTCATTTTTGTAATACAAAATTTGAAAAAACTCTTAAGAAATACGGAGTTCATCATAGAATAGCCACCCCATACAATCCTCAAACTAATGGACAAGTCGAAGTGACAAACCAAGAAATCAAACGGATCTTTGAGAAAATAGTAGAATCGAACAGAAAAGATTGGGCAATGAAAGTAGATGATGCTTTATGGGCTTACAGAACTGCTTTTAAGACCCCCATAGGGACATCACCTTATAGACTTGTTTATGGAAAAAGTTGTCATCTACCATTCGAACTAGAGCATAAAACTTTTTGGGCTATTAAATTTCTAAACTTGATCCCAAACTTGTAGGAAAAAATAGGTTGATGCAGCTGAACGAACTTGATGAGTGGCGAGCCAATGCATACAAAAACACACGCCTATACAAGGAAGAAACAAAGCGGCGCCATGACACTCGTTTAAAGCAGCGAAAACAATTTGAAGTTGGCAATCTTGTCCTACTATACAACTTAAGACTCAAATTGTTTCCTGGGAAACTTAAATCGCGATGGTTAGGACCTTTTGTAATTCAATCTATTCTTCCATAGAGGTAAGTCACCCATCACACGGTACTTTCAAAGTAAATGGACATCGTCTCAAACTTTATAATGATGAGAATTTTAAAGACGATGGAGAGGAGCTACTACTCCACAAACGGCCCTGAATCAACCAATAAGGTCACATCGAGATTAGACTATAAATAAGCGCTTCTCAAGAGGCAACCCGAGTACTAACGGTTTTAAATTATTTAAATTTCAAATTTTAAACATCTAGGTCACTAACAGAGTCTTTGAGCACAGGTTCCCAATTCCACACGGCCAATTACACGGCCGTGCTTCAGGCCGTGTGACAACTACAGACTGAAACATGACTGTGCGATACGATCGTGCGAAAATAGGGTAAAAGTTATCTTTCCCAACACAGGATGCTATAAGTGGCCGCAGGTGTGATGTAACACCCCGTACCCGAGTCCGTTACCGGGGTCGAACACAAGGTGCACACCGACTTAACTTAATTATTTTCACAGTCCATTTAAAAATTTCCAGACAAGCTGGTTACTGCATCACTATCGCCTTAAAAATCATATCTTGAGCATAAAAGCTCAAAAATCAGTTTCGTAATTTTTCCATGAAACTAGACTCATATGTCCATCTACAGATATTTTTCTAGAATTTTTGGTTGAGCCAATTAGTACAGTTTATTAGTTAAAGTCTCCCCTATTACAGGGATCGACTACACTGACCTTCGTGCATTACGACTTGGATATCTCCCTGTACAGGGCTTCAATACAGATACCGTTTGTTTCTATAGAAACTAGACTCAAAGAGAAATCTATAAATATATGGCATGACTCCTAATTATCTCTGGTTAATTTACAATGAATTTCCAAAGTCGGAACAGGGAATCCAGAAACCGTTCTGGTCCTGTTTCACGAAAACCTAAATATCTCTTAACATACAACTCATATGACCGTTTCGTTTCTTCCATATGAAAGTAGATTCATCAAGGTTCATTTACATAATTTATTCACTATTTAATACCATTCCTACTATTTTTATTGATTTTTCAAATCCACACCACTGCTGCTGTCAGCATCTGTTTTCAGGTAAACTTTACCTATTTCGTGGTTTCCATGGACCAACTAGAGTTTTGTCATACATAGGTTCACCTATGATCATATTTAGCCATTCCAAAGGCTGATCATTGCCCAACACTTCCATTCCAGTCCATAGTCACATCATGAAACCATATATCCATACATAAACACAAATGGTCTAATGCCATACTCCACTTCTACGAGCCATTTTCGCATGGCTGTACACACATACATCATAAAACGTACTTGAAAAACAACAAAGGGTAGTCCTATACATGCCATATCCAAAGTTCAACTAAAGAGTACCAAAAGGGCTTTGATAGTGTGGATGACTTCGACTTCGATGATCCCGAATCCGATGCTAACGAACAAAATCTAGAAAACAAAGAGCCAAAGCAACGGGGTAAGCAATTTAATGCTTAGTAAGTTTCAAGTAATGAAATCGGCTTTGACTAAGTATTACGTTCACATAGCTAAATGAATCACTTTATTAATACACATTCTCATAATCATATTAATACACATTCTCATAATCATACTTACTTCACACTTCATCATCATAAACACACACAAGGTATCAACCTATCTAAGAGCCGAAGGTTCGTTAGTCGATTGAACGAACACTATTTCAAACGAATCGACTTTTCCGATGCACATGTAAACATACCTTCTCGTATGGGTTTTTCGATATTAATTGAATTTATTACAGCACCAAAACGCTCACCTTCAAACCGAGTTTCTTCAGAATTTAGCGGATATAACCACAAGCACAATTGCCTTCGGTCTTAACCGGATTTGGTAACTTGCACAAATGCCTTGGTCTTAGCCGGATATATCAACTTCATACGAATGCCTTGGTCTTAGCCGGATATAACAACTTCATACGAATGCCTTGGTCTTAGCCGGATATAACAACTCGCATAAATGCCTTGGGACTTAGCCCGGTATCATTCAAATGCTCATGTACACATATATCAATAATCACGACACATCCATATTTCATTTTCGTTACTAAGGCTCAAACACAAAACATTTATCAAACCTTTCCGATTTCGGCTCAATAGCCACACACAAAGAGCATGATTTCAATTGACTTTACAACGTAGTCCCTACGCACATTCGGCTATCCGCCATAATATGACAAATCATTTCAATATAATTCAAGTAGGGTCATTACTCAAGACTTACCTCGGACGTGGTCGAGCGATTTAACTGCTATTCGACTACTTTTTCCTTCCCTTTATCGGATTTAGCTCCCTTTGCTCTTGAGCTTAATTTAACAAATAAATTGATTTAATCATTTGAGCATCAAAAAGAGGAATTCAAGGTACTTAGCCCACATATATTCATTAGACCTTAAATTCACATATGTACGAAAATCACGAATCAAACTCAACACATTAGTTAGTACTCTTCCTTAGCCGAATTTTCTAAGTCAAGATAAAGCCTTCAACATGCTTACTCATGGCCGAACAACACATCAACCTAGGTACTCATTCATGTGGCCGATTATGCATGTTGGTGTTGAGGCCAATTACATGTTTAACACCACACATGAATGGCATACATTTTACTAACTAATGCATTACATATTGTAGCTCAATACACATCATCATTAACTTCATAACGAAACATCATCACAAGCAAATATATACCTTGAAATAGTATATATGTCATGCCAATACATCATGTGCAAACATATATACATATAGGTGCAAGGGCCGAATCTCAAGTTGCTTATATCCAAATATAAACACATATCCAAAGCTCAAATCTTACCTACCATGCAATATGCATGAATCATACTTATGGATATACCATGGCCGAATACACCACAACACCATACCGTTTCAATTTGGTCATGGTTAATCAAAGAACTTAGTGTCTCACTCAAAAATGCTAAAAGAAAATCCAAGAGTCCTCAATCCCCCATCACATGTATCATTATCAAGCTTCATATTTAGCATGCAATGGCATTAACACAACATCCACCTTGGCGAATATCATTCCCATGACATAGCAAAGATTTGAACCATGGGCTAATAAGAACATCAAGCTAGCAACTAAAACATACATGAATCTCATGGCACAACCTCAAACATACCTTAATCTTGATGCAAGTATAGCCAAACCTCTTCCTAATCCTCTTCCAAACCAAACATGAAGCAAAAACTCCCTCTTCTTCCTTAGAATTTTCGGTCAAGAGAGAATGAAAAGGATGAACAAATTTTTTTTGTTTTCTTTCTTACCCACACGGCAATGGGGAGGGGGAGAAGCCTTCACACACACATTTTTTTTTCCATACTCCTTATTTTATTTATTCCAACATAACCCACTTACAAAACATGTTTCATGACATGTTTTGCCCATCCCCCTTTGTCATGGCCAGCCACTAGTTCTTAAATGGGGAAATTTGACATGCAAACCCCTCACTTTTTGCATGCATGATCAACTAGTCATCACACATTTCCCCATCATACTTTCAAAGTTTACTACTAGGTCCTTTCTAGTGAAATTCACATTTATAACTTTAAATCAAAACATCAAAAATGTCACACATGAGTTAACACACATTATAGGCATCAAAATAAATTTTAAATTATTTTTATGCCTTAGTTTTGTGGTCCCGAAACCACATTCCGACTAGGGTCGTTTTAAGGCTGTCACACGTGATACCTGGCAGTGGTCAAATCTGCCAAATGAACACGGGTGTACGACACGCCCGTGTCTAGCACCCATTGACAACACTGTCAAAACAACATGGGCATGCGTAGGGCTACACGATCGTGGGAAAAGCAAACGACATCACACACAGTTGTGTAACATGATCATGTAGCCACACAGCCTATACACATGGGCGTGCCCTAAGGCCGTGTGATGACACCTCACTTCGCAACAAACACAGGCGAGACACGATCCACACGGGCGTGTGAACCGGCCGTGCCACTTGAAAAATTGCATTATCTATCTTATTTTATTTTTCTTTTATTAATTTTGAAGATTCTTTTGTTTTTAAACACAGTTTATCTTTATGATTACTATCAAATTATTCCCCCAATTCTCCTTTTGTCTTTCAGAATCATGTTTGTCTTCCAACTTTATTTCCAACAACTCGCTCTCGCTAATCCAGGAATTTCATCCATTCTTAATACAGAAAGTTTCACTTCTCTCCCTATCTTGTTTTTATATTCTTATATCTATCTTTGTACATTGAGGGCAATGTACATCCTAAGTGTGGGGGGTATTCATTTCCCTATCAAAAAAATCCCTGAATGACTGTCGTGTTCTCTTGAAAAGCTCTCATATCATTTTTAGGATAAATTTTGATTGATTTATAATTTTGATTGATATATCCTAAACTAAAACATAGGCATTTATGCATTGATTGTTTAAACTTTAAGACATTAGAGAGTCAAGCATGATAAGTTGATTTTCAAGAATTTAAAATTTTAGGTTGTTTCCCCAAAATTTAGGTATTACTTTGAGTTGGAACTCACAAGTTTGAAACATCAAAAAACTAGAATTTTTGTGAGATTTTTGACCCTTTTGAGCATCTATTAATTCTTTCATGCTCACTTCTATTATTCCTTTGAGTGCATCAGTATTGAACTGTTATTCTAGAACTTGCTTGATTATACATGTCAAGACCACGCCATTTGACTTGATATGTCAAAATGGTTAAGACACTTAGGATTAACCCACTCATGCCATGAAAAGCCTAGCTTCACGATTAACCCCTAGTAAACCCACTTGAGCCAAACAAACCATTTCTTGTATTTCCCTTAATATTAACCCTTAACCCATTATTGTTGAAATCCCCTAAATTAATTTGATCCCCATTTTTGTTGAGATTTGAATTGAAATAGTTGCTTAACTATGTTTTATTCTATTTTGTAATTTAACTTGTTCTTAAAAAATAAAAATAAAAATAAAAACGTATACATAATAGTAGTAGTAATCTTTTGTTTTTGAGCTTAAGTATTTAAATTCCATATTCTGAGAAGAAGCTCTGTTGTACACAAGTGATATTAAATCTTTTTCTAGTTAAGTGATTTTTCAATTCAATCTCGATTCTAAATTTTGCTTTCAGCCTGTGACCACAACCCCTAACCAAGCCTCATTACAACCCTCTAAAGACCTTTTGATTGATGTATCATCTCAATTTATAGTGGTGGAGATTTGATTTTCATGCAAGCCTATGGTAATGACTTTTCATTATTGACTATTGAGTGCTTCATTTATTGTCCTTAAACACCTTGAGTGATTTGAGTGAATCTTTAGTGAGGATGTAAAACTCCGTGACATTTTGAATACAAGGTAATTACTTAGATGAGGCGAGTCACCTATATTTTCAGAATAAAATGCTCAACTTGGAATGATTGAAACTGTGATGTTCTTTTAGTTGAATTTTCAATGTATGATTACCTATGGATTATTTTGAGATATTATCGATAGAAATTATAAATTGAGAAGAATTTATTTTGATTATGAGTTGAGAATTTTTTGCTTCAGGACAAGCAAATGCTTAAGTGTGGGGGTATTTGATAAACCGTAATTTATACATATTTTTACCCCATGTTTAACGCATTTTATGGATGATTTCTCATTAGAATTGGTGAATTCGATGCTCCTAATGCTTTAATTTCATGTTTCATACTTAGGAGAGCATAGGAGAACGAAAGGAACGAGAAACAGGCCAAAAATAGAGAAAAATGGGCCAAAGTACGAATTCAACATGATCTGGACCTCCTCACACGGGCAGGCCACACGGCTGTGTTAATTTGGCAGATTCGAAGCACGACTCAACGGGCGTGTTCCTGCCAAGCCCAAGTTGAGTCCAATTCAAAAAAGGCCAATTTTGAGGGCTTCTAGGCATTCTAAAGCCTATAAATACACCCTAGAGGAGGAAAGTAAGGGGACACACAGAAAGGAAGGAAGGAATTACTCGAAGAAAGCCAATTGATCCATCTCAGAAGCCGGTTTCATCATCAAGACTGAAGATCTCCCCTCAACTTCCCTTCAGGAGTTTTGGGTTTTCTTTATGTTTTGTATTCGCTATTCTTCTGAGATGTTTTCCTTTTTAGTTATGAACTAAATCCCCTAAATACCTAAGCAGAATGAAACCGAAGACGAATCTTGTTATTATTTTTTGAATTGTATGATAAATATTTAACTTGTTCTTAATTATGTGTTCTTAATTCTTGTTTTGATATCCCAGGATACTAATTCAAGATAAGCTCTTATTCAGAGGAGGAATAGACCCTGTCTAAGAGTACATTTTTCATAATTAAGCGGAGTTGATTGCGCACCTAGAGATAGGGTGACAAGATTTTGTCGGATTAGGGTGAAACCTAATAGGGGGATCCATAGATCGAGTTAATGCAACCCTAGAGTGTTAATTAGAGAAAATTCTCAATTATTCAATCTAGGGATTAGACGTTATTAGTCTTGAATAGGGATAATAACATAACTTAGGGATCTCTACGGAACAAGTTAAATGAATAAATCATCCGATTCGGAGCCAGAATAACAAGTACAGTCTAGGTGGATTTTTCCTTAGGTATTGTCTTAATTCAATCATTTTCCAAAAGTAATCCCCCAATTCCATTCTCTGTGAATTCTTAGATTAGTTAATTAGTTAGTTAAAACAAAACCACCTTATTTTTTTGGTTAGATAATAAAAAGACAGTCATTACTAGTACTTTTAGTTCCTTTGGGTTCGACAATCCGATCTTGCTAAAACTATACTATTGTTCAATAGGTACACTTTCCTACATCGCGATAATAGTTAGTTTCAAGAATGATGAATTATAAATATATAAAATTTATCACACACAATCACGCGATGAATGCCCCCTCTCACTTTTTTCCAATTTTCATTTCTTTCTCAATATTTTTCTTTCCATTTTTGCAAACAACCACCACCTTTCCTCGAAAACACTTTTGTTCCTCCACCATGAACCAAACAACCTTACACCAATCACCACCTCTCGTGGCCATCACACCTCTTCTTTTCTCAGCTTTCTCCTCCCATCGCCGTCATGAGCACCGCCGTGCACCACTGCAAGTCCACTTCCTTATCCACTTCTTCTTCTATTTTCTTCTCTTCTCCTTAGTAAAACCTCCAAAATCCACCACTGTTGGACCACCATCGAACATAGCATCACCATCGTCAGTCTGCCACCACAGTTGCCACCGTTGCCAGTGATCAAAATCTTTTTTTTTCTTTTTCTTTTCCTCTCCTTGTGTTGATTCTCACTTTGAATTAATCAAACTTATTCTTTTATCTCAATGATGCTTCCTAGATTACTCTATTCTCCAAAATTCCCCCATCTCAATTCATCGTTCGATTTGAATTAATTAAGTGTAAGCATGGATCATTTTTAAGTCATAAGAATCCTTCTCATAGTATTTTGTTTACACGGCCGAATGGTATAGTGCCATGAGTCATAGTGGTATTTTAGTAATATTAATTATTTTTCTACTATAATACTAATACTAAATCATATTATTTTGAAGAGCCAAACAATATTGTAGGGGAGACCCCTAACTTCTCAACAAAAATTATCCTTTCAAAAGTTTTAGATCGCAAACGTAAGCAATGAGACTATTTGAGATAGACCTCTAAACTGACGAAATGTTTCCAAAGATCCATATTAATATATGTTAATTATGTGATAGATCGTCTTGTGAGGTATGTAACACCCTTAACCCGTATCCGTCTCCAGCTTAGGGTTATAGAGCCTTACAGTACATATGAAACATTTAAACATACATTTCAAACATTATCATAAACACATTATAATCCAATCTTTCGCATACATATTGTCCCTAAATCAAGCCCTCGAGGCCCTAAAAACATCTTAGAAACAATTCAGGACTAAATTAGAAACATTTGTAAAGTCTAAGAAAAAGTTAGAAAATTTTGACTAAAGGGGTCACACTGCCGTGTGGTTGTAAACTGAAAAATATATAGATTTTTCCTATATAATTCGTCACCTTTTTACTTAAATTTGTTGTTAAAACCAAGTAATTTCTTAATAAATTAATGAATGTATGAAAATATGAAATTGGGACATAGAAATTATAAAAATGTGATTTTATGCTTTATTATATAGTTTTCATGCGAAAATGGCTTCTTTTATATTAATTTGAGCATATTATATTTTCATGCTATAAAGTGGGTAATAAAATATAAAGTTATATTTAATAATTTATTTTAATATATTTCATTAATAAATTGAGTTTAATTAATTAAGTAAATTGATTAATTAAAGTGGTTAAATTATTTTCTTTGGTCCTCAAAATTATCTACTATTTTTGGACAGGTCTGAGATCTTTATTTTTATTACAAAACAATCCAAATGGAGGACCAAGTCAACCTAAAAATTGACTGCATGTGGATGTTCATAAATCAAATTTTGGTTTAATTACACAAGGCCCTTGAAGAGTTGAAGAATTCAGATATTTACTCGAAGATTTGCAATTGACTGAGTCCTAATCTTGATGATGTTGTGGCACTTAAATCAAGCAAAAATCAGCCACATTTCCACAAATCATGGCTGACCACCCTTGGAGGAATTTTCAAAAGTGGACACTCCTATTTTTAGCAAGCTAGCTCCCTTGCCTCACCTATAAATAAGACCCCATTTCTCACTTTTCTAATCATCCTATATTCATTCATCATTCTCTCCTCTCTCAACTCTTTTAGCTTTCTTTCTCCCTCACGCCTATCATCATCTTTGCATAAGGATTTTCAGAAAATTAGCCTCTTAAAGAGTCCTTGATCGGCCACCTCAGAGAGCCATCAGCAAAGGAGGAAAGCGAAGGAATGAATGAGCCCTCGTCAGTCAGAGTCTTGGGTGACAACCACTTTGATTTGAGTTTAATCTTTCTTTTCTTTTATTTAATTCAAGAATGTTTTCTATGTGTTCATTGTTCTTGTTTACAACAATGATAGCTTAATTTTATTTAAGTTAGAATGATTGCTTTGATTAAATAATAATTATTTGATTCATGCTTATAATGTTTGTACCTTAATCAATCATGTTTTCAAATAAAATCAAGTTTGTATTTCATTCATACGTGATTGAAATGCACCTAAATTAGCTGAGCAATCCTAACCAGACGACGCTAATGGATGCGTAATTGAAATGTGCATGCTCAATTTAGATCCTAACCCGATTAAATTGCAAGTTGCATAACAACCCTAACCAGGCTTTGTTTTCTGCATAGTTTTTAGATTTGTGTGATTAAACTGTTTCAAACCTAACACGTCCCTGTTACCTCGCACAAATACTAAGAAACCTTTAGTAAATAAGGATCAGTAAAATGTGTATTTACTAAGTAAAGGATTTCAAAAGGACCTAATGTGATTTCCAAACTCATAAAATATTGAATTACCATGGAATGTTTTTCTGAATATTGATAAGCATGTTGATAATAATTTGAATTTAATTAAAGTAATTGTCCTAGCTTATTTATGTTATAATTGTTGCTTATTGTGTTAATTCTGCTAAAATCTATTACATTCATATAGTTGCACGTTAGGATAAATAACATTAGGGATCATTGCATCTAGATTAATTTTACATAATTTTAATCAATACTTCCAAATTAATTGTGTTTCTATTTACCAAGTTGTTAATAATATTTTTATAATTGAGTGACTTAGCATGAATACAATCCCTATGGAGATGATAACTTGATACTTATTTATTACTTGATAACGACTATGTACAGTTGTACAAATCCGAGCGTTATAGTGGTTAGGCCGTGTACATCACACAACTGAGACACACACCTATGTCTTAGGCTGTGTAACCTTTGAAAGAGGAACACACGACCGTGTCCTCACCCATGTAACACTTTGAGTAGGGTCACACGCCCGTGTGACAGGCCATGTGTTAGGTCGTGTAACTAAGTAACTTGCATGCAATAGAACCTATAGGGGACACATGGCCATGTCGCTAGGTTGTGTGTCACACACAACTTAGTCACATGCCCGAGTCTCAAGCTGTATGGACATGAATTTACCCAAATTCAAGCCATTTCCAACACTAAAACATGCATGAATGTATTGGTCTTTTATGCACATAATCAAGACCACAAAACTTTATCAAAACATGCATATAATGACCAATTCAATAGACCTAAAACAATAAACCAATATGCCATTCAACATGTTAACTTAATTAAACATGCATACTTTACTACTTCTCATTCATCAACTGTTAACTTCAAAAACTTACCAAACATGACATTACTTGACCATATTCAAAATAGTTCAAAACATACCAAATAAGCCATTCCAAGCATGTATCATAAGATAGCTATAATAACATAATTTGGCAAGCATCGAAAGGTATCAACCAAAACAACATTTACATACCAAAATCATCAACTAAATACCATTACACGTCCACCTATACATGCCACTATAACCTCAGCCAAAACATCAAAAACTGCCTATATTTATGCTGGATAGTATGATAGATTTTCGACGAGCTTCTCACCTGATTGTGCTTCCAATAATTTATAGAACATAGGAAAGAAAACTACGTAAGCACATTATGCTTAGTAAGTTTGCATAAAGGCAACTTAACTACTGAACATATAAGAATAAACAACTAAACATAATTTTCATTATATCTTAAGCTAACTTTCGTTTTCTATTTGTTATACCTTTCATGGTTAATTGATGTAGCTTTCCATATACATATATATATATATATATTTCCATACGACTATTTCACCTAAACATTTCTTGTAACATCCCAAAATTCTTGATTCATTAATTTTGTTCATAAGTAAGTATGTGCTGCAGTGGTTAAGTAATTTGCGGTGTGAGTGTCATGAGGTCATGAGTTCGAGTCTCGATATGAGTACCTTGGACTATTTTATTTTGTCAATAGTCTTGTTGGACTGTGTTGTAGAGGAAGTTGGGTTTGTTTAAAACTATAGAAAGTGACGGGATAAATATAAGAGTTAGTAGGTAATGGTTGGTTAGGATTTCTTTTATTATTTTATTGTTTTTTTATTTTTTGTTATTCTATTATTTCTTTTGTTTTAAAAAAAGAGGAAATACACCAAAATCCCTCCCTTGTTACACGTTTACTTTTTTTCCCCACATTATATTTTATTTTTCCCACAATATTGTTTCGTCTTTTTTTTTTCACATGAGTTGGGTAGCAAAAAATTTTCTTTTGGATTTTTTATCTTTAGTTTCTTACTTTCGTTGTTCTTTCTATTCAAGCGCGATAGTGGTGTTCGATTATGTAAGTTTCGTCTCCTTATCTTTTGCTTCTTGGTTTTCGATTGTGTTGAGGTGTGGAGGGTTTTGTATTGATGATAACTGATTGATTGGTTTTAGGTCAAATTCACGAAGCAAACAATTCATCTGTTAATTAAGATTCGTGCGGGTGCTACCTGCACGGAAGGGTAAGTACTTTAAATGGTTATGAGCGCAATCTTTTGGGTGAATTTGCTTATGGTTGCATTATAGTTGAGTGGTTACTCAATAAACATTGAGGAATAAAGATTGATTCTGAATGTTTTATTGCAATTTTTAGGTTCCGGATATCTCGCGGGAGCGTTTGCATCAAAATTAGGCCAGGAGTGTAACAAAAACATGAGAAATTAGTGATCGGCGAAAGCTAAAAATTGGGCTTGTTGACGGCACACTGCTGTGTGAGAGGCCATGTGTGAGGTCGTGTGTGACATAAGGCCTAGGCCATTTTGGGCCGTGTGGGCCACACAGGCAATGCCATTTTCGGGCATGTGGGCTCAAATTTTTGAATTTTTCCCTAGGGTCGTACACGTTGTTTTGGTCGACTGTGGGCCTTTTGTAGGGTCGGTATGTGTTATTATAAGCCCTAAAGCATGGAAACTGCTAATTTGTCAATATGAACTAGAGTAGACAATACGTAAACACATGTAATGATATGTGATGTTTGAACTGTTATGTATAAGCATGTTTAGTATTTGTTATATGAGTATGCATGTGACTTACGTGCTGTATCTGTTATTTTGATTTATCTGATATTCTATATGTATCTGGTTATGGGTCAGGGTTTGTATTATGAGGAGGAAGTGTTATGTTTCAGGTAATATCTCACCATTATACTGGCAGCACTGTTGCAAATATTCTGAAAAGTGTTGTATAGATACTATGTGGTGTGTAGGGCTGGGTGGATGTTTTATACCCCACGTGGTGTGTTGTGATGGTTGGGGGTTGTGTGTATAGGATGGGGTAGGATTATGCATATTTGTATTTGTATGATTTTGTATAAATTTGATTATGCAAAAGATTTTACATCTGTATCTGTTCTGCCATGAGATTGAATTTGACTTCTATTTTTATATATATCGTTACACACTGAGTTGTCAAAACTCACTCTCTATTTGTCTGTTCTATTCAGGTAACCCTTAGAATTAGGTGGGTCAGTGCGATAGAAGCTCAGATGTGACCACTTTTCCGTAAAATTTCATTTTCATAAAAATTTTCTTTATTTTTTTATTTTTTTAAGAGTTTGTAATTTTGGCACTCTTTGGACTTTTTGGGACTGTTTTTGGTTTTGGCTTTCTATTGTAGCGACTAATAAAATGGTATTTCTAAAAGCTACAACTTTGCTAAAATAACGGTCTTCAAAGTAAAATTTTGAATTACCAAAAATATAACGCTTTATGAAACTCTACTGCAAAATACTTGTTTGAATTGGTAGGCGTAAACGAACAATGATTTTAAATTAAATAAGTATATCAACATGTTTTCGAAATAAATCAGGCTTACTAAGTAACAACGATTTACGATGATTTACAAATAACAAGGAAGTCGCTTTATAAATTTTCTTCGTAATGCTACTAAATTCGACCATAATATATAGGCTAGGTTTGGATTGTTACATTTAGTGGTATCAAAGCCACGTTACAAAACTTGCGCTATGAAATTTTGGGTTCAAAATTTTGTTGTAAAAACGGTTTCTGAGTAAAGTTTTTGGTTTTTTTTTAAAAGTAGGTATGTGGTACACTGAGTCTCCGGCGCCAATCCTGTAAGTACTTCTAACTTATATATACTTTAGTTAGAAAACTCTGAAATGACTTAAACTGCATTAAGTTAGTTAAAGACTGAAATTTCTGAACTTTATGAAGCATAATATACTGCTAATAAATACTAAATTTGATTTATAAAACTTCATAATATAGATAAAACTTTGAATACGATGAGTGCTTGTGGAACACATGGTCATGGTACTTACCAGTGAGGCGAGTACCGTAGAGGGACTCGGGCTAAGTCATCCTGTGACAGCCCAAAATTGACCCTAGTCGGGAAGTGGTTTTGGGACCGCTAAACCGAGTCACCGAAATGTTTGAACGTAATATTTATTGTCTAGAATATGTATTTATGAATGTGTGAAAATTTCAAGCTTCGATTTAGTCGATTGCATGTGAATTCAGTTATTAGGACTTGTGTGACACTTTTGAAATGTGATAGGCTAATCTATAAGGACCTAATAGTGCATGTAATCAAAGGGGGACTTGCATGTCAAATTTCCCCCTAATAGCTAGTGGCCGCCATGACAAGGATTATGGGTAAAACATGTCATAAAACATGTTAGGACAATGGTGTATGTAAGAAAAAATAAAATAATGAGCATGGGAATTTAATAATGAAAAGGAACAAAAAAAGAGAATGGTGAGTGTCCCCCCTTGCCGTGAGTTGAAGAAAAGAGAAGAAAAATTTGTTGTTCATCCTTTTTTCATTTCTTTGAGTTGAAATTCTAAGGAAGAAGGAAGGGTTCTTGCTTCATGCTTGGTTTGGAAGAGGATTAGGAGGAGGTTTGGCCATACTTGTGTCTAGATTAAGGTATGTTTGAGGTTGTGCCATGAGATTCATGCATGTTCTTAGTTGCTAGCTTGAGTTCTAATTAGTCCATGGTTCAAAACTTTGCTATATCATGGGGATGATATTCGCCAAGGTAGATTTTGTGTTAATGTCATTGCATGCTAAATATGAAGCTTGTTAATGATACATGTGATGGTGGATTGATGACTCTTGGATTTTCTTTTTAGCATTTTTGAGTAAGACATTAAGTTTTGGAATTGATGGAATGGAGAGTATGCTTAAGTTGTGTTATGAACAACTATGTGTTAAATCGAGGTTTGCTAAGCTAGCTATTAAGGTGAAGTGTAATGTTAGTGATTGATTAATAGTGTATATACATGTATGCATATTCGCCATCACATTAAGAGCATAGGTGATGATGAGTCTATGCTTTGTACATTCGACCATATATGTATATATGCATGTGTGATTGGATTATTGATAGTAGGGCTATAGCATATGGTTATGAGCCGAATAGCTAAGAGCATGAGGTAGCAAGATAAAAATTTTACCATGCCGTTCCGTATGTCATAAAATCATTAAATTGTGAATATCAATATGTGTAGCAAAGCGGTTGAATGAGTTAATTTATTTGTTTAAGCTCAAGATCCTAAAGGAGAGGCGCCCAACAAGGGAAATCGAAGGTCATCGAGTAGCCGACTTGGAATTATTTTACACCACACAAGGTGGGTCACTAAGCATATATTTTGTATTGATTTAAATAGACATAATGTCTATGTAATTATGCCGAAAGGAATGATAAATTTATATACATGTATGTATGTGGTGATGAAAGTATTGAATGAAAAGAAAAGAGGTGAGATGTATTGAGTTGTTGATTTCGGCACTAAGTGTGCGGGTATAAACATTTGTGATCATGAGAATGGCACTAAGTGTGCGGGTTTAAAATTTGTACAGCACTAAGTGTGCAAGTTTGATCATATAGCACTAAGTGTGCGAGTTGATTATATAGCACTAAGTGTGCGGACTCACTATATGCTTTTGAATCACTATTGACACTGAGTGTGCGACATTATTGAGTCGATCACGGACAGCGGATCGGGTAAGTACCTTGAGTTCATGGCTAATAGGCGCTATGTTTATATTTGGAGTTGAGCTTGGTAAGTTTCAACCTATGTGACAATTTAAATTGAAGTCACGTATATAAGAATTATCGTGGAATAAGTGAAAGGTCATGTAGATGTATGATTGTAACGAAAACAAAATGGTGTATAAAATGCTTCAAATATCCTATTGATTAGTATATGGGATGTGAATGTGTAACTTGGTATGAGATTGAATCGAAGGTCTAAGGAACTATGGTATAGTTCGGTTTGAATGGAGTAATTAGCCTCGCTCCATTTTGTTTCCTCTTGCGATAATGTTATTAATGGTTGGTAGTGCATTGCTTATGACTTACTGAGTTATATACTCATTCGGTGTTTGCTTGTCACCTATTTTAGGTTTCTTGGACTCGACTTTTTGCGTATTCGGGACCGTCATCAAGTCATCACACCGCTAACAACTTTTGGTATTTTCTTCGTAGTTGGTCTAGGAGTACATTTCGGCATGTATAGGCTGTTATGCTTTGTTGAAATTTGGTATGTAAACTTTTAGCCATGCGAAAATGGCGTAAATGTTTGGTTGGAATTGGTTTTGTGATGTTTGGACACAAATCATGGTTATAATTTGGGACATGCATGATGAATTATTAGTTAAATCAAGGAAAAGTCATGAAATAGGCATAGTTTGTTTTAGTAATAGATGCTGATAGCAGCAGTGGTGAGAATGTGAAAAATCACTAAATATAGCAGGAGTGGAATTAAATAGTGAATAAATTATGTAAATGAGCCTTGATGAATTTAATTTCATATGGAAGAAACGAAACGGTCATATGAGTTGTATATTGAGAGATATTTAAGTATTCGTGAAACAGGGCCAGAACGGTTCCTGGATTCCCTGTTCCGACTTTGGAAATTCATTATAAATTAACCAGAGATAATTAGGAGTCATACCATATATGTATAGATTCCTATTTGAGTCTAGTTTCTATAGAAATAAACGGCATCAGTATTGAAGCCCTGCACAGGGAGATATTCAAGTTGTAACGCACGAAGGTCAGTGTAGTCGACCCCTGTAACATGGGATATTTTAACTAATAAACTGTACCAATTGGCTTGACCAAAAATTCTAGAAAAAAATATGTAGATGTACGTATGAGTCTAGTTTCAGGGAAAAATTACGAAACTGATTTTCGAGTTTTGAAACTCCAGATATGATTTTTAAGGCGACAGTGATGCAGTAACCAACTTGTCTGGAAATTTTTTTATGGACTGTGAAAACAATTAAGTTAAGTCTATGTGCACCTTGCATTCGACTCCGGTAACGGACTCGGGTACGGGGTGTTACAATTTTATTGGTATCAGAGCTATAGTTTAGTCAGTTCTAGGACTACCATAGCACGTATGAGTCTAGCTATACATGCCTTAATGTTAATGTTTAAATGTGTGATGACTTCTGACGGTTAAAATTTTTGTTTTGATTAGTAAATGGATCCCAGTGTAGAGAGAACCTTGGTGGATGACGTTGAAAGTGTAGCGGCTGCTCCTGCGCAAGGGACGCCACCTGTTGAACCTCAGTCATCTTCGAATAATCAAGGTGAGGGGGCTAAACAAGCCTTCTTTACCATGATGAATGAATGGGTCGCGCAATATGCCCGAACCAATACGGCTGTCCAAGAATTCCCGAATTCGAATAATCCACCCCAAGAGCCCGTAATGCCATCGCCATCGATCCTGTGAGGCCGAGTAAGCCACCAGAGACTTGATTAGGAAGCGCGGGCTGAGGAGTTCAAGGCCATAGTTACTTGATGATGCCGAAAGGGCCGAGTTCGCTTGATAACACCATTCGGGCGTTTGATGAACTGTCATGCACACCGATGAATGTCTAAAGTGTGCTATATCCTTGTTAAGAGACTCACTTACTATTGGTGGAGGACTTTGATTTCCATAGTCCCAAACGAACGAGTTACTTGGGATTTCTTTCAAATAGAATTTCGAAAGAAATATATTAGTCAACGGTTCATCGATCAAAAGCGTAAGGAATTCTTGGAACTCAAGCAAGGCCAGATGACAAGATTCGAATACGAACATGAGTTCGTCGACTCGATCGATATGCCCGGAGTGTGTGGCTGATGAGGTTGCTATGTGCAAGAGATTTGAAGAAGGATTGAATGAAGATTTAAAGCTACTAGTGGGTATTTTGGAGATAAAAGAATTCGTAACACTAGTTGAACGAGCTCGCAAGGCGAGGAACTTGGAAAGGAGAAGAAGAAGGCTGAATTTGAAGCTAGAGACTATCGCAAAAGATCGACGGGTAAAGCCCGTTCTCGGCTGTAAAGAAGTTCGTGGAGGACACTAATAAATCGAGGACGATCGAGAATTTCCATTAGAGCACGACCATCGACGGACTCGAGCTACTTGGTAGCTAGTGTGGGCAATAACCGTCAAGAGAAACTCAAATGCCCCCAATGTGGGAGAAGACACATAGGTGAATGTTGGGGTAAGTCTACCAATGTGGCTTGTTACGGATGCGGTTCAAGGACCACTTCATTAGAGATTGCACGAGCTTGATGAGAAGAATAGGATGCAAGGTGCAAGACCTAGTGGAATGACAACTAGAGGTAGACCACCGAGAATTTCAGGAGATAGGGGTGGTAGTCGAGAGGGCCTCGATACGGCTATTCGGTCCGAGACCCATACTCTGCTAGAGCATATGCCATTCGCAAGACGAGAGGAGGCATCCTCCCGATGTTATCACCGGTACTTTCACTCTCTTTGATACTAGTGTGATTGCGTTGATTGACCTCGCTCTACTCATTCATATGTATGTGAAACCTTAGCATCCAAAGAAGACTCTACCGTTGAGTCTCATCAATTGTAATTCGAGTGTCAAATCCCTTGGGTCAATATGCGCTTGTTGACAAAGTGTGTAATAGATGCCCTCTAATGATCCGAGAATCTGCTTTTCCTACCGATTTGATGCTTTTACCATTTGATGAATTTGATGTTATTCTTGGTATGGACCGTTGACCGTATATGACGCAGTGGTGAGTTGCAAAAGAAAAACCATTGATTTAAGGTGCAAATAACGAGATAATCCGAGTTGAGTCAACGGACTTAAAGGGTTGCGAAATGTAATATCATCAATGTTGACTCGTAAATATGTAAGAAAGGGTGCGAAGCATACCTTGCGTATGTACTTGATGACAAAGAGTTAGAAAAGAAACCCGAATCAGGCTGTGGTTTGTGAATACCGAATATTTTTCCCGAAGAATTACCTGGTTTACCACCTGTTCGGGAAGTAGAGTTTGGTATTGAGCTTGTACCTGGGACTACGCCAATTTCGGTAGCTCCGTATCGTATGGCACCAACCGAGTTGAAGGAGTTGAAAGCTCGATTGCAAGAGTTGACGGATAGAGGTTTCGCCGACCAAGTTTTTCACCTTGGGGTGCACCTGTGTTGTTTGTGAAAAGAAGGACGGAACCATGAGGTTGTGCATCGACTATCGCCGCCTTAATAAAGTGACAATAAAGAACAAATATCCGCTATCACAGATCGATGATTTGTTCGATCAACTGAAGGAGCCTCGGTGTTCTCAAAAATAGATTTGAGATCGGGCTATTATCGCCATTCTTAATTCGAGATTCGAGACATACCCAAAACCGCCTTGAACGAGATATGGTCACTACGAGTTCTTAGTGATGCCGTTTGGGCTCACTAATGCCCCTGCGGTATTTATGGATTCGATGAATTGGATCTTCAGACCATATTTGGATCGGTTCGTAGTTGTGTTCATTGACGACATCTTGGTCTATTCAAGAGATGAGACTGAACATGTGGAGCACCGAGATTAGTGTTGCAAATTTTACGGGATAAGCGCTTATATGCTAAGTTCAACAAGTGTGAGTTCGGTGAAGAGAGGTTAGCTTCTTGGGCCATGTGGTATCTCAGACGGGTATTCGAGTCGACTCGAGCAAAATTTCAGCCATACTTAACTGAAGCCCCGAGAAATATTAATGAGGTTCGAGCTTTTTGGGACTTGCTTACACTACCGACGGTTTGTGAAAGGTTTCTCGATGATAGCCACACCCATGACGAAGCTACTTCAAAAGATGTTAAGTTCGAATGGACGGAAAAATGTCGAAAAGTTTCGATCAACTGAAAACTTATTTGACTAAGCTCCAATTTTAGTGCAAATTAATCGTGCAAAGAGTTTGTCATCTATAGTGACGCCTCCCTACTTGGGTTGGGTTGCGTATTGATGCAAGAAGGTCGAGTTGTGGCCTATGCGTCGAGACAATTAAAGCCACATGAGAAAAATTATCGACCCATGATCTCGAACTAGCCGCCATCGTATTCGCTTTGAAAATATGGCGACACTACCTATTTGGGGAGAAGTGCCATGTGTATTCGGATCACAAAAGTCTCAAATATTTGATGACTCAAAGAGACTTGAATCTGCGACAAAGACGTTGGCTCGAGTTGTTGAAAGATTATGAGCTTGTCATTGACTATCACCCGGGAAAGGCTAATGTGGTTGTGGATGCCTTAAGTCGTAAATCACTGTTTGCCTTGCGAGCGATGAATGTACACTTGTCTGTTCTATCCGACAATGTACTAGTGGCGGAATTAAAGGCCAAACCCTTGTTGATTCGTCAAATTCGTGAAGCTCAGAAAGTCGATGATGAATTGGTTGCAAAACGGGCTGAATTTGTTCCGAATGTGGAATCAGAGTTTCAAGTTGATGATGACGATTGTTTGAGGTTCAGAAATCATTTCTGTGTTCCAAGAAATTCAGAACTCATTTCGATGATTCTGAACGAAGCTCATTGTAGCTGAATGTCAACTCACCCGGGGAGTACGAAGATGTACAACGATTTGAAACGTCAGTTTTGGTGGCATGGTATGAAATGAGACATCTCCGACTTTGTTTCGAGATGTTTAATATGTCAACAAGTGAAAGCGGAACATCAAGTGCCTTCAGGATTACTTCAGCCGATCAAGATACCTGAGTGGAAATGGGATCGAGTCACAATGGACTTTGTGTCCGGACTGCCATTGTCCGCAAGTAAGAAGGATGCGATTTGGGTTGTTGTTGATAGATTGACTAAGTCGGCTCACTTTAACCCCGTGCGTACGGATTTTTCATTGGATAAACTAGCTGAATTGTACGTTTCTCAGATTGTGAGATTACACGGGGTACCGATTTCTGTTGTGTCGGATAGAGATCCGAGATTCACCTCGCGATTTTGGAAGAAATTGCAAGAAGCTTTGGGTACCAAGTTGCATTTCAGCACCGCCTTTCACCCCCAAACCGATGGTCAATCCGAGCGGATAATTCAGATACTTGAGGATATGTTGAGATGTTGCATCCTCGAGTTCAGTGGTTCATGGGAACGGTACTTACCTTTGATTGAATTCGCTTACAACAATAGTTTTCAATCAAGTATTAAGATGGCACCTTACGAGGCTTTGTACGGTCGTAAATGCCGTACACCATTGTTTTGGACCGAGCTCGGTGAAAGTAAAATTTTCGGAGTTGATTTGATTAAAGATGCTGAATGTAAAAGTAAAGGTAATCCGTGAAAGTCTGAAGGCGGCCACAGATCGTCAGAAATCGTACGCGGATCTGAAATGAAAAGACATTGAGTATCAGGTGGGAGACAAAGTGTTTCTTAAAGTTTCACCTTGGAAAAAGATACTCAAATTTAGCCGTAAAGGCAAATTGAGTCCGAGGTTCATCGGGCCATATGAGATATCCGAACGAGTCGGTCCAGTTGTGTATCATTTGATTTTGCCCCCTGAACTTGAAAAGATTCACAACGTCTTCCATGTTTCGATGCTTCGACGTTATAGATCTGATCCGTCACATGTAATTAGTCCATCAGAGGTTGAAATTTAAGCCGATATGAGTTATGAAGAAGAACCGATTCGTATCCTAGCTCGTGAAGTGAAGGAGTTGCGAAACAAAAGGGTTCCGTTAGTAAAAGTGTTATGGCTCAAACACGGGATGGAAGAAGCTACTTGGGAACCCGAGAATTCTATAAAAGAGCGATACCCAAACCTATTTACCGGTAAGATTTTCGGGGACGAAAATTTCTTAAGTGGGGGAGAGTTGTGACAGCCCAAAATTGACCCTAGTCGGGAAGTGGTTTTGGGACCGCTAAACCAAGTCACCGAAATGTTTGAACGTAATATTTATTGTCTAGAATATGTATTTATGAATGTGTGAAAATTTCAAGCTTCGATTTAGTCGATTGCATGTGAATTCAGTTATTAGGACTTGTGTGACACTTTTGAAATGTGATAGGCTAATCTATTAGGACCTAATAGTGCATGTAATCAAAAGGGGGGACTTGCATGTCAAATTTCCCCCCTAATAGCTAGTGGCCGCCATGACAAGGATTACGGGTAAAAACATGTCATAAAACATGTTGGGACAATGGTGTATGTAAGAAAAAATAAAATAATGAGCATGGGAATTTAATAATGAAAAGGAACAAAAGAAAAGAGAATGGTGAGTGTCCCCCTTGCCGTGAGTTGAAGAAAGAGAAGAAAAAATTTGTTGTTCATCCTTTTTTCATTTCTTTGAGCTGAAATTCTAAGGAAGAAGGAAGGGTTCTTGCTTCATGCTTGGTTTGGAAGAGGATTAGGAGGAGGTTTGGCCATACTTGTGTCTAGATTAAGGTATGTTTGAGGTTGTGCCATGAGATTCATGCATGTTCTTAGTTGCTAGCTTGAGTTCTAATTAGTCCATGGTTCAAAACTTTGCTATATCATGGGGATGATATTCGCCAAGGTAGATTTTGTGTTAATGTCATTGCATGCTAAATATGAAGCTTGTTAATGATACATGTGATGGTGGATTGATGACTCTTGGATTTTCTTTTTAGCATTTTTGAGTAAGACATTAAGTTTTGGAATTGATGGAATGGAGAGTATGCTTAAGTTGTGTTATGAACAACTATGTGTTAAATCGAGGTTTGCTAAGCTAGCTATTAAGGTGAAGTGCAATGTTAGTGATTGATTAATAGTGTATATACATGTATGCATATTCGGCCATCACATTAAGAGCATAGGTTATGATGAGTCTATGCTTTGTACATTCCGCCATATATGTATATATGCATGTGTGATTGGATTATTGATAGTAGGGCTATAGCATATGGTTATGAGCTGAATAGCTAAGAGCATGAGGTAGCAAGATAAAAATTTTTACCATGCCGTTCCGTATGTCATAAAATCATTAAATTGTGAATATCAATATGTGTAGCAAAGCGGTTGAATGAGTTAATTTATTTGTTTAAGCTCAAGATCCTAAAGGAGAGGCGTCCAACAAGGGGAAATCGAAGGTCATCGAGTAGTCGACTTGGAATTATTTTACACCACACAAGGTAGGTCACTAAGCATATATTTTGTATTGATTTAAATAGACATAATGTCTATGTAATTATGCCGAAAGGAATGATAAATATATATACATGTATGTATGTGGTGATGAAAGTATTGAATGAAAAGAAAAGAGGTGAGATGTATTGAGTTGTTGATTTCGGCACTAAGTGTGCGGGTATAAACATTTGTGATCATGAGAATGGCACTAAGTGTGGGGTTTAAAATTTGTACAGCACTAAGTGTGCGAGTTTGATCATATAGCACTAAGTGTGCGAGTTGATTATATAGCACTAAGTGTGCGGACTCACTATATGCTTTTGAATCACTATTGACACTTAGTGTGCGACATTATTGAGTCGATCACGGACAGCGGATCGGGTAAGTACCTTGAGTTCATGGCTAATAGGCGCTATGTTTATATTTGGAGTTGAGCTTGGTAAGTTTCGAACCTATGTGACAATTTAAATTGAAGTCACGTACATAAGAATTATCGTGGAATAAGTGAAAGGTCATGTAGATGTATGATTGTAACGAAAACAAAATGGTGTATAAAAATGCTTCAAATATCTTATTGATTAGTATATGGGATGTGAATGTGTAACTTGGTATGAGATTGAATCGAAGGTCTAAGGAACTATGGTATAGTTCGGTTTGAATGGAGTAATTAGCCTCGCTCCATTTTGTTTCCTCTTGCGATAATGTTATTAATGGTTGGTAGTGCATTGCTTATGACTTCTTGAGTTATATACTCATTCGGTGTTTGCTTGTCACCTATTTTAGGTTTCTTGGACTCGACTTTTTGCGTATTCGGGACCGTCATCAAGTCATCACACCGCTAACAACTTTTGGTATTTTCTTCGTAGTTGGTCTAGGAGTACATTTCGGCATGTCTAGGCTGTTATGCTTTGTTGAAATTTGGTATGTAAACTTTTAGCCATGCGAAAATGGCGTAAATGTTTGGTTGGAATTGGTTTTGTGATGTTTGGACACAAATCATGGTTATAATTTGGGACATGCATGATGAATTATTAGTTAAATCAAGGAAAAGTCATGAAATAGGCATAGTTTGTTTTAGTAATAGATGCTGACAGCAGCAGTGGTGTGGATGTGAAAAATCACTAAAAATAGCAGGAGTGGAATTAAATAGTGAATAAATTATTTAAATGAGCCTTGACGAATTTAATTTCATATGGAAGAAACGAAACGGTCATATGAGTTGTATATTGAGAGATATTTAAGTATTCGTGAAACAGGGCCAGAACGGTTCCTGGATTCCCTGTTCCGACTTTGGAAATTAATTATAAATTAACCAGAGATAATTAGGAGTCATACCATATATGTATAGATTCCTATTTGAGTCTAGTTTCTATAGAAATAACCGACATCAGTATTGAATCCCTGCACAGGGAGATATTCAAGTTTTAGCGCACGAAGGTCAGTGTAGTCGACCCCTGTAACATGGGATACTTTAACTAATAAACTGTACTAATTGGCTGGACCAAAAATTCTAGAAAAATATATGTAGATGTACGTATGAGTCTAGTTTCAGGGAAAAATTACGAAACTGATTTTCGAGTTTTGAAACTCCAGATATGATTTTTAAGGCGACAGTGATGCAGTAACCAACTTGTCTGGAAATTTTTTTTTATGGACTGTGAAAACAATTAAGTTAAGTCTGTGTGCACCTTGTATTCGACTCCGGTAACGGACTCGGGTACGGGGTGTTACAATTTTATTGGTATCAGAGAACCTTGGCGGATGACATTGAAAGTGTAGCGACTGCTCCTGCGCAAGGGACGCCACCTGTTGAACCTCAATCATCTGCGAATAATCAAGGTGAGGGGGCTAAACAGGCCTTCTTTACCATGATGAATGAATGGGTCGCGCAATATGCCCGAACCAATACGGCTGTCCAAGAATTCCCGAATTCGAATAATCCACCCCAAGAGCCCGTAATGCCATCAGTTACTGATCCTGTGAGGCTGAGTAAGCCACCTGTAGACTTGATTAGGAAGCGCGGGGCTGAGGAGTTCAAGGCCATAGTTACTGATGATGCCGAAAGGGCCGAGTTCTGGCATGATAACACCATTCGGGCGTTTGATGAACTGTCATGCACACCCGATGAATGTCTAAAGTGTGCTATATCCTTGTTGCGAGACTCAGCTTACTATTGGTAGAGGACTTTGATTTCCATAGTCCGAAACGAATGAGTTACTTGGGATTTCTTTCAAATAGAATTTCGAAAGAAATATATTAGTCAACGGTTCATCGATCAAAAGCGTAAGGAATTCTTGGAACTCAAGCAAGGCCGTATGACAGTATCTAAATACGAACATGAGTTTGTAAGACTCAGTCGGTATGCCCGGGAGTGTGTGGCTGATGAGGTTGCTATGTGCAAGAGATTTGAAGAAGGATTGAATGAAGATTTAAAGCTACTAGTGGGTATTTTGGAGATAAAAGAATTCGTAACACTAGTTGAACGAGCCTGCAAGGCGGAGGAACTTGGAAAGGAGAAGAAGAAGGCTGAATTTGAAGCTAGAGACTATCGCAAAAGATCGACGGGTAAAGCTCCGTTCTCGGCTGTAAAGAAGTTCAGGGAGGACACTAATAAATCGAGGACGACTGCGGGAATTTCCATTAGAGCACGACCATCGACGGACTCCCGAGCTACTTCGGTAGCTAGTGTGGGCAATAACCGTCAAGAGAAACCTGAATGCCCCCAATGTGGGAGAAGACACATAGGTGAATGTTGGGGTAAGTCTACCAACAGGGCTTGTTACGGATGCGGTTCGAAGGACCACTTCATTAGAGATTGCACGGAGCTTGATGAGAAGAATAGGATGCAAGGTTCAAGACCTAGTGGAATGACAGCTAGAGGTAGACCACCGAGAATTTCAGGAGGTAGGGGTGGTAGTCAGAGAGGGGCCTCTGATACGGCTGTTCGGTCCGAGACCCGTACTCCTGCTAGAGCATATGCCATTCACAGCACGAGAGGAGGTTTCCTCCCCGATGTTATCACTTGGTACTTTCACTCTCTTTGATACTAGTGTGATTGCGTTGATTGACCACAGCTCTACTCATTCATATGTATGTGAAACCTTAGCATCCAAGAAGACTCTACCTATTCGGTCTCTTGAATTAAGTAATTGAGTGTCAAATCCCTTGGGTCAATATGCTCTTGTTGACAAAGTGTGTAATAGATGCCCTCTAATGATCCGAGAATCCTGTTTTCCGGCCGATTTGATGCTTTTACCATTTGATGAATTTGATGTTATTCTTGGTATGGACTGGTTGACCGTATATGACACAGTGGTGAGTTGCAAAAGAAAAGCCATTGATTTAAGGTGCGCAAATAACGAGATAATCCGAGTTGAGTCTACGGACTTAAAAGGGTTGCCAGCTGTAATATCATCAATGTTGACTCTGAAATATGTAAGAAAGGGGTGTGAAGCATACCTTGCGTATGTACTTGATGACAAAGAGTTAGAAAAGAAACCCGAATCTGTGCCGGCGGTTTGTGAATACCCGGATGTTTTTCCCGAAGAATTACCTGGTTTACCACCTGTTCGGGAGTAGAGTTTGGTATTGAGCTTGTACCTGGGACTACTCCAATTTCGATAGCTCTGTATCGTATGGCACCAACCGAGTTGAAGGAGTTGAAAGCTCGAGTTGCAAGAGTTGACGGATAGAGGTTTCGCTCGACCAAGTTTTTCACCTTGGGGTGCACCTGTTGTTTGTGAAAAGAAGGACGGAACCATGAGGTTGTGCATCGACTATCGTCGACTTAATAAGGTGACAATAAAGAACAAATATCCGTTATCACAGATCGATGATTTGTTCGATCAACTGAAGGGGGCCTCAGTGTTCTCAAAAATAGATTTGAGATCGGGCTATTATCAGTTGCGAATTCGAGATTCGGACATACCCAAAACTGCTTTCAGAACGAGATATGGTCACTACGAGTTCTTAGTAATGCCGTTTGGGCTCACTAATGCCCCTGCGGTATTTATGGATTTGATGAATCGGATCTTCAGACCATATTTGGATCGGTTCGTAGTTGTGTTCGTTGACGACATCTTGGTCTATTCAAGAGATGAGACCGAACATGTGGAGCACCTGAGATTAGTGTTGCAAATTTTACGGGATAAGCAGTTATATGCTAAGTTCAGCAAGTGTGAGTTCTGGTTAAGAGAGGTTAGCTTCTTGGGTCATGTGGTATCTGCATCGGGTATTCGAGTCGACCCGAGCAAAATTTCAGCCATACTTAACTGGAAGCCCCGAGAAATATTACTGAGGTTCGGAGCTTTTTGGGACTTGCCGGTTACTACCGACGGTTTGTGAAAGGTTTCTCGATGATAGCCACACCCATGACGAAGCTACTTCAAAAAGATGTTAAGTTCGAATGGACGGAAAAATGTCAGAAAAGTTTTGATCAACTGAAAACTTATTTGACTAAGCTCAATTTTAGTGCAGCCGAATCGTGCAAAGAGTTTGTCATCTATAGTGACGCCTCCCTACTTGGGTTGGGTTGCGTATTGATGCAAGAAGGTCGAGTTGTGGCCTATGCGTCGAGACAATTAAAGCCACATGAGAAAAATTATCCGACCCATGATCTCGAACTAGCTGCCATCGTATTCGCTTTGAAAATATGGCGACACTACCTATTTGGGGAGAAGTGCCATGTGTATTCGGATCACAAAAGTCTCAAATATTTGATGACTCAAAGAGACTTGAATCTGCGACAAAGACGTTGGCTCGAGTTGTTGAAAGATTATGAGCTTGTCATTGACTATCACCCGGGAAGGCTAATGTGGTTGCGGATGCCTTAAGTCGTAAATCACTTGGTTTGCCTTGCGACGATGAATGTACACTTGTGCATTCTATCCGACAATGTACTAGTGGCGGAATTAAAGGCCAAACCCTTGTTGATTCGTCAAATTCGTGAAGCTCGAAAGTCGATGATGAATTGGTTGCAAAACGGGCTGAATGTGTTCCGAATGTGGAATCAGAGTTTCAAGTTGACGATGACGATTGTTTGAGGTTCAGAAATCGTTTGTGTGTTCCAAGAAATTCAGAACTCATTTCGATGATTACGAGCGAAGCTCATTGTAGCCGAATGTCAATTCACCCGGGGAGTACGAAGATGTACAACGATTTGAAACGTCAGTTTTGGTGGCATGGTATGAAACGAGACATCTCCGACTTTGTTTCAAGATGTTTAATATGTCAACAAGTGAAAGCGGAACATCAAGTGCCTTCAGGATTACTTCAGCCGATGAAGATACCTGAGTGGAAATGGGATCGAGTCACAATGGACTTTGTGTCCGGACCGCCATTGTCCGCAAGTAAGAAGGATGCGATTGGGGTTGTTGTTGATAGACCGACTAAGTCGGCTCACTTTATCCCGTCGTCGGATTTTCATTGGATAAACTAGCTGAATTGTGCGTTTCTCAGATTGTGAGATTACACGTACCGATTTACATTGTGTCGATAGAGATCCGAGATTCACCTCGCGATTTTGGAAGAAATTGCAAGAAGCTTTGGGTACCAAGTTGCATTTCAGACCGCCTTTCACCCCAAACCGATGGTCAATCCGAGCGGATAATTCGGTACTTGAGGATATGTTGAGATGTTGCATCCTCGAGTTCGGTGGTTCATGGGAGCAGTACTTACCTTTGATTGAATTCGCTTACAACAATAGTTTTCAATCAAGTATTAAGATGGCACCTTACGAGGCTTTATACGATCGTAAATGCCGTACACCATTGTTTTGGACCGAGCTCGGTGAAAGTAAAATTTTGGAGTTGATTTGATTAAAGATGCTGAACAGAAAGTAAAGGTAATCCGTGAAAGTCGAAGGCGGCCACGATCGTCGAAATCGTGACGCGGATCTGAAACGAAAAGACATTGAGTATCAGGTGGGAGACAAAGTGTTTCTTAAAGTTTCACCTTGGAAAAAGATACTCGATTTGGCCGTAAAGGCAAATTGAGTCCGAGGTTCATCGGGCCATATGAGATATCCGAACGAGTCGGTCGATTAACGTGTCGTTTGATTTTGCCCCCGAACTTGAAAGGATTCTAACGTCTTCCATGTTTCGATGCTTGACGTTATAGATCCGATCCGCCACACGTAATTAGTCCATCGAGGTTGAAATTCAAGCCGATATGAGTTATGAAGAAGAACCGTTTCGTATCCTAGCTCGTGAAGTGAAGGAGTTGCGAAACAAAAGGGTTCCGTTAGTAAAAGTGTTATGGCTCAAACACGGGATGGAAGAAGCTACTTGGGAACCCGAGAATTCTATAAAAGAGCGATACCCAACCCTATTTACCGGTAAAATTTTCGGGGACGAAAATTTCTTAAGTGGGGGAGAGTTGTGACAGCCCAAAATTGACCCTAGTCGGGAAGTGGTTTCGGGACCGCTAAACCAAGTCACCAAAATGTTTGAACGTAATATTTATTGTCTAGAATATGTATTTATGAATGTGTGAAAATTTCAAGCTTCGATTTAGTCGATTGCATGTGAATTCAGTTATTAGGACTTGTGTGACACTTTTGAAATGTGATAGGCTAATCTATAAGGACCTAATAGTGCATGTAATCAAAGGGGACTTGCATGTCAAATTTCCCCCTAATAGCTAGTGGCCGCCATGACAAGGATTATGGGTAAAAACATGTCATAAAACATGTTGGGACAATAGTGTATGTAAGAAAAAAATAAAATAATGAGAATGGGAATTTAATAATGAAAAGGAACAAAAAAAAAAAGAGAATGGTGAGTGTCCCCCCCCTTGCCGTGAGTTGAAGAAAAGAGAAGAAAAAAATTTGTTGTTCATCCTTTTTTTCATTTATTTTAGCTGAAATTCTAAGGAAGAAGGAAGGGGTTCTTGCTTCATGCTTGGTTTGGAAGAGGATTAGGAGGAGGTTTGGCCATACTTGTGTCTAGATTAAGGTATGTTTGAGGTTGTGCCATGAGATTCATGCGTGTTCTTAGTTGCTAGCTTGAGTTCTAATTAGTCCATGGTTCAAAACTTTGCTATATCATGGGGATGATATTCGGCCAAGGTAGATTTTGTGTTAATGTCATTGCATGCTAAATATGAAGCTTGTTAATGATACATGTGATGGTGGATTGATGACTCTTGGATTTTCTTTTTAGCATTTTGAGTAAGACATTAAGTTTTGGAATTGATGGAATGGAGAGTATGCTTAAGTTGTGTTATGAACAACTATGTGTTAAATCGAGGTTTGCTAAGCTAGCTATTAAGGTGAAGTGCAATGTTAGTGATTGATTAATAGTGTATATACATGTATGCATATTCGCCATCACATTAAGAGCATAGGTGATGATGAGTCTATGCTTTGTACATTCGACCATATATGTATATATGCATGTGTGATTGGATTATTGATAGTAGGGCTATAGTATATGGTTATGAGCCGAATAGCTAAGAGCATGAGGTAGCAAGATAAAAATTTTACCATGCCGTTCCGTATGTCATAAAATCATTAAATTGTGAATATCAATATGTGTAGCAAAGCGGTTGAATGAGTTAATTTATTTGTTTAAGCTCAAGATCCTAAAGGAGAGCGTCCAACAAGGGAAATCGAAGGTCATCGAGTAGCCGACTTGGAATTATTTTACACCACACAAGGTGGGTCACTAAGCATATATTTTGTATTGATTTAAATAGACATAATGTCTATGTAATTATGCCGAAAGGAATGATAAATATATATACATGTATGTATGTGGTGATGAAAGTATTGAATGAAAAGAAAAGAGGTGAGATGTATTGAGTTGTTGATTTCGGCACTAAGTGTGCGGGTATAAACATTTGTGATCATGAGAATGGCACTAAGTGTGCGGGTTTAAAATTTGTACAGCACTAAGTGTGCGAGTTTGATCATATAGCACTAAGTGTGCGAGTTGATTATATAGCACTAAGTGTGCGGACTCACTATATGCTTTTGAATCACTATTGACACTGAGTGTGCGACATTATTGAGTCGATCACGGACAGCGGATCGGGTAAGTACCTTGAGTTCATGGCTAATAGGTGCTATGTTTATATTTGGAGTTGAGCTTGGTAAGTTTCGAACCTATGTGACAATTTAAATTGAAGTCACGTACATAAGAATTATCGTGGAATAAGTGAAAGGTCATGTAGATGTATGATTGTAACGAAAACAAAATGGTGTATAAAAATGCTTCAAATATCCTATTGATTAGTATATGGGATGTGAATGTGTAACTTGGTATGAGATTGAATCGAAAGGTCTAAGGAACTATGGTATAGTTCGGTTTGAATGGAGTAATTAGCCTCGTTCCATTTTGTTTCCTCTTGCGATAATGTTATTAATGGTTGGTAGTGCATTGCTTATGACTTCTTGAGTTATATACTCATTCGGTGTTTGCTTGTCACCTATTTTAGGTTTCTTGGACTCGACTTTTTGCGTATTCGGGACCGTCTTGAAGTCATCACACCGCTAACAACTTTTAGTATTTTCTTCGTAGTTGGTCTAGGAGTACATTTCGGCATGTATAAATGTTATGCTTTGTTGAAATTTGGTATGTAAACTTTTAGCCATGCGAAAATGGCGTAAATGTTTGGTTGGAATTGGTTTTGTGATGTTTGGACACAAATCATGGTTATAATTTGGGACATGCATGATGAATTATTAGTTAAATCAAGGAAAAGTCATGAAATAGGCATAGTTTGTTTTAGTAATAGATCTTGACAGCGATAGTGGTGTGGATGTGAAAAATCACTAAAAATAGCAGGAGTGGAATTAAATAGTGAATAAATTATGTAAATGAGCCTTGATGAATTTAATTTCATATGGAAGAAACGAAACGGTCATATGAGTTGTATATTGAGAGATATTTAAGTATTCGTGAAACGGGGCCAGAACGGTTCCTGGATTCCCTGTTCCGAATTTGGAAATTCATTATAAATTAACCAGAGATAATTAGGAGTCATACCATATATGTACAGATTTCTATTTGAGTCTAGTTTCTATAGAAATAAACGGTATCAGTATTGAAGCCCTTCACAGGGAGATATTCAAGTTGTAACGCACGAAGGTCAGTGTAGTCGACCCCTGTAACATGGGATACTTTAACTAATAAACGGTACTAATTGGCTTGACCAAAAATTCTAGGAAAAAATATGTAGATGTACGTATGAGTCTAGTTTCAGGGAAAAATTACAAAACTGATTTTTGACTTTTGAAACTCGAGATATGATTTTAAAGGCGACAGGGACGCCGTAACCAGCTTCTCTGGAAATTTTTTTTATGGACTATGAAAACAATTAGGTTAAGTCTGTGTGCACCTTGTATTCGACTCGATAACGGACTCAAGTGCGGGTGTTACAATTTATTGGTATCGAGCTATGGTTTAGTCGGTTCTAGGACTACCATAGCACGTATGAGTCTAGCTATACATGCCTTAATGTTAATGTTTAAATGTGTGATGACTTCGACGGTTAAAATTTTTGTTTTGATTAGTAAATGGATCCGGTGTAGAGAACCTTGGCGGATGACGTTGAAAGTGTAGCTGCTGCTCTGCATAAGGGACGCCACTGTTGAACCTCGGTCATCTGCGAATAATCAAGGTGAGGGGCTAAACAAGCCTTCTTTACCATGATGAATGAATGGGTCGCATAATATGCCCGAACCAATACGGTGTCCAAGAATTCCCGAATTGAATAATCCACCCCAAGAGCCCATAATGCCATCGATTCGATCCCGTGAGGTTTGAGTAAGCCACCAGTAGACTTGATTAGGAAGCGGGGCTGAGGAGTTCAAGGCCATAGTTCTTGATGATGCCGAAAGGGCCGAGTTACGCTTGATAACACCATTCGGGCATTTGATGAACTCATGCACACCGATGAATGTCTAAAGTGTGCTATATCCTTGTTGCGAGACTCGACTTACTATTGGTGGAGGACTTTGATTTCCATAGTCCAAACGAACGAGTTACTTGGGATTTCTTTCAAATAGAATTTGAAAGAAATATATTAGTCGACAGTTCATCGATCAAAAGCGTAAGGAATTCTTGGAACTCAAGCAAGGTCGTATGACAAGATTTGAATCTGAACATGAGTTCGTAAGACTCGATCGGTATGCCCGGGAGTGTGTGGTGATGAGGTTGCTATGTGCAAGAGATTTGAAGAAGGATTGAATGAAGATTTAAAGCTACTAGTGGGTATTTTGGAGATAAAAGAATTACGTAACACTAGTTGAACGAGCACGCAAGGCCGAGGAACTTGGAAAGGAGAAGAAGAAGGCTGAATTTGAAGCTAGAGACTATCGCAAAAGATCGACGGGTAAAGCTCGTTCTCGGTACAAAAGAAGTTCGGGAGGACACTAATAAATCGAGGACGACTGCGGGAATTTAAATTAGAGCACGACCATCGATGGACTCCCGAGCTACTTCGGTAGCTAGTGTGGGCAATAACCATCAAGAGAAACCTGAATGCCCCCAATGTGGGAGAAGACACATAGGTGAATGTTGGGGTAAGTCTACCAACAGGGCCTATTACGGATGCGGTTCGAAGGACCACTTCATTAGAGATTTCACGGAGCTTGATGAGAAGAATAGGATGCAAGGTGCAAGACCTAGTGGAATGACAGCTAGAGGTAGACCACCGAGAATTTCAGGAGGTAGGGGTGGTAGTCAGAGAGGGGCCTCGACGTCTGGTTCGGTCCGAGACCCGTACTCCTGCTAGAGCATACGCCATTCGCGCACGAGAGGAGGCATCCTCCCCTGATGTTATCACTGGTACTTTCACTCTCTTTGATACTAGTGTGATTGCGTTGATTGACCCTGGCTCTACTCATTCATATGTATGTGAAACCTTAGCATCCAGTAAGACTCTACCTATTGAGTCTACTGAATTCGTAATTCGAGTGTCAAATCCCTTGGGTCAATATGCGCTTGTTGACAAAGTGTGTAATAGATGCCCTCTAATGATCCGAGAATCCTGTTTTCCGGCCGATTTGATGCTTTTACCATTTGATGAATTTGATGTTATTCTTGGTATGGACTGGTTGACCGTATATGACGCAGTGGTGAGTTGCAAAAGAAAAACCATTGATTTAAGGTGCGCAAATAACGAGATAATCTGAGTTGAGTCTACGGACTTTAAGGGGTTGCCAGCTGTAATATCATCAATGTTGACTCAGAAATATGTAAGAAAGGGGTGCGAAGCATACCTTGCGTATGTACTTGATGACAAAGAGTTAGAAAAGAAACCCGAATCTGTGCCGGTGGTTTGTGAATACCCGGATGTTTTTCCCAAAGAATTACCTGGTTTACCACCCGTTCGGGAGTAGAGTTTGGTATTGAGCTTGTACCTGGGACTACGCCAATTTCGATAGCTTCGTATCGTATGGCACCAATCGAGTTGAAGGAGTTGAAAGCTCAGTTGCAAGAGTTGACGGATAGAGGTTTCGCTCGACCAAGTTTTTCACCTTGGGGTGCACCTGTGTTGTTTGTGAAAAAGAAGGACGGAACCATGAGGTTGTGCATCGACTATCGTCAGCTTAATAAAGTGACAATAAAGAACAAATATCTGTTACCGCGTATCGATGATTTGTTCGATCAACTGAAGGGAGCCTCAGTGTTCTCAAAAATAGATTTGAGATCGGGCTATTATCGATTCTTGAATTCGAGATTCGGACATACCCAAAACGCCTTGAGCGAGATATGGTCACTCTGAGTTCTTAGTGATGCCGTTTGGGCTCACTAATGCCCTACGGTATTTATGGATTTGATGAATCGGATCTTGAGACCATATTTGGATCGGTTCGTAGTTGTGTTCATTGGCGACATCTTGGTCTATTCAAGAGATGAGACCGAACATGTGGAGCACACGAGATTAGTGTTGCAAATTTTACGGGATAAGCGGTTATATGCTAAGTTCAAGAAGTGTGAGTTACGGTTAAGAGTGGTTAGCTTCTTGGGTCATGTGGTATCTGCATCGGTATTCGAGTCGACCGAGCAAAATTTCAGCCATACTTAACTGGAAGCCCCAGAAATATTCTTGAGGTTCGAGCTTTTTGGGACTTGCCGATTACTACCGACGGTTTGTGAAAGGTTTCTCGATGATAGCCACACCCATGACGAAGCTACTTCAAAAGATGTTAAGTTGAATGGACGAAAAAATGTCGAAAAAGTTTTGATCAATGAAAACTTATTTGACTGGAAGCTCAATTTTAGTGCGGCCGAATCGGGCAAAGAGTTTGTCATCTATAGTGGCGCCTCCTACTTGGGTTGGGTTGCGTATTGATGCAAGAAGGTCGAGTTGTGGCCTATGCATCGAGACAATTAAAGCCACATGAGAAAAATTATCCGACCCATGATCTCGAACTAGCTGCCATCGTATTCGCTTTGAAAATATGGCGACACTACCTATTTGGGGAGAAGTGCCATGTGTATTCGGATCACAAAAGTCTCAAATATTTGATGACTCAAAGAGACTTGAATCTGCGACAAAGACGTTGGCTCGAGTTGTTGAAAGATTATGAGCTTGTCATTGACTATCACCCGGGAAAGGCTAATGTGGTTGCGGTTGCCTTAAGTCGTAAATCACTGTTTGCCTTGCGAGCGATAAATGTACACTTGTCTGTTCTATCCGACAATGTACTAGTGGCGGAATTAAAGGCCAAACCCTTGTTGATTCGTCAAATTCGTGAAGCTCAGAAAGTCGATGATGAATTGGTTGCAAAACGGGTGAATGTGTTCGAATGTGGAATCGAGTTTCAAGTTGATGATGGCGATTGTTTGAGGTTCAGAAATCGTTTGTGTGTTCCAAGAAATTTAGAACTCATTTCGATGATTACGAGCGAAGCTCATTGTAGCCGAATGTCAATTCACCCGGGAGTACGAAGATGTACAACGATTTGAAACGTCGGTTTGGTGGCATGGTATGAAACGAGACATCTCGACTTTGTTTGAGATGTTTAATATGTCAACAAGTGAAAATGGAACATCAAGTGCCTTGAGGATTACTTCACCGATCAAGATACCGAGTGGAAATGGGATCGAGTCACAATGGACTTTGTGTCCGGACTGCCATTGTCCGCAAGTAAGAAGGATGCGATTTGGGTTGTTGTTGATAGACTGACTAAGTCGGCTCACTTTATCCCTGTGCGTACGGATTTTTCATTGGATAAACTAGCTGAATTATACGTTTCTCAGATTGTGAGATTACACGGGTACCGATTTACATTGTGTCGGATAGAGATCCGAGATTCACCTCGCGATTTTGGAAGAAATTGCAAGAAGCTTTAGGGACCAAGTTGCATTTCAAAGACCGCCTTTCACCCCAAACCGATGGTCAATCCGGCGGATAATTCGGATACTTGAGGATATGTTGAGATGTTGCATCCTCGAGTTCGATGGTTCATGGGAACGGCACTTACCTTTGATTGAATTAAGCTTACAAGAATAGTTTTCAATCAAGTATTAAGATGGCACCTTACGAGGCTTTGTACGATCGTAAATGCCGTACACCATTGTTTTGGACCGAGCTCGGTGAAAGTAAAATTTTTGGAGTTGATTTGATTAAAGATGCTGAACAGAAAGTAAAGGTAATCCGTGAAAGTCTGAAGGCGGCCACAGATCGTCAGAAATCGTATGCGGATCTGAAACGAAAAGACATTGAGTATCAGGTGGGAGACAAAGTGTTTCTTAAAGTTTCACCTTGGAAAAAGATACTCAGATTTGGCCGTAAAGGCAAATTGAGTCCGAGGTTCATCGGGCCATATGAGATATCCGAACGAGTCGGTCCAGTTGCGTATCGTTTGATTTTGCCCCCTGAACTTGAAAGGATTCACAATGTCTTCCATGTTTCGATGCTTCGACGTTATAGATCTGATCCGTCACACGTAATTAGTCCATCAGAGGTTGAAATTCAAGCCGATATGAGTTATGAAGAAGAACCGATTCGTATCCTAGCTCGTGAAGTGAAGGAGTTGCGAAACAAAAAGGGTTCCGTTAGTAAAAGTGTTATGCTCAAACACGGGATGGAAGAAGCTACTTGGGAACCCGAGAATTCTATAAAAGAGCGATACCCAAACCTATTTACCGGTAAGATTTTCGGGGACGAAAATTTCTTAAGTGGGGAGAGCTGTGATGACCAAAATTGACCCTAGTCGGAAGTGGTTTTGGGACCGCTAAACCGAGTCACCGAAATGTTTGAGCGTAATATTTATTGTCTAGAATATGTATTTATGAATGTGTGAAAATTTCAAGCTTGATTTAGTCGATTGCATGTGAATTCAGTTATTAGGACTTGTGTGACACTTTTGAAATGTGATAGGCTAATCTATTAGGACCTAATAGTGCATGTAATCAAAAGGGGACTTGCATGTCAAATTTCCCCCTAATAGCTAGTGGCGGCCATGACAAGGATTATGGGTAAAACATGTCATAAAACATGTTGGGACAATGGTGTATGTAAGAAAAAAATAAAATAATGAGCATGGGAATTTAATAATGAAAAGGAACAAAAAAAAAAAAAAGAGAATGGTGAGTGTCCCCCCTTGCCGTGAGTTGAAGAAAAGAGAAGAAAAAAATTTGTTGTTCACCCTTTTTTTCAGTTCTTTGAGCTGAAATTCTAAGGAGGAAGGAAGGGGTTCTTGCTTCATGCTTGGTTTGGAAGAGGATTAGGAGGAGGTTTGGCCATACTTGTGTCTAGATTAAGGTATGTTTGAGGTTGTGCCATGAGATTCATGCATGTTCTTAGTTGCTAGCTTGAGTTCTAATTAGTCCATGGTTCAAAACTTTGCTATATCATGTGGATGATATTCGGCCAAGGTAGATTTTGTGTTAATGTCATTGCATGCTAAATATGAAGCTTGTTAATGATACATGTGATGGTGGATTGATGACTCTTGGATTTTCTTTTTAGCATTTTTGAGTAAGACATTAAGTTTTGGAATTGATGGAATGGAGAGTATGCTTAAGTTGTGTTATGAACAACTATGTGTTAAATCGAGGTTTGCTAAGCTAGCTATTAAGGTGAAGTGCAATGTTAGTGATTGATTAATAGTGTATATACATGTATGCATATTCGGCCATCACATTAAGAGCATAGGTGATGATGAGTCTATGCTTTGTACATTCGGCCATATATGTATATATGCATGTGTGATTGGATTATTGATAGTAGGGCTATAGCATATGGTTATGAGCCGAATAGCTAAGAGCATGAGGTAGCAAGATAAAATTTTACCATGCCGTTCAGTATGTCATACAATCATTAAATTGTGAATATCAATATGTGTAGCAAAGCGGTTGAATGAGTTAATTTATTTGTTTAAGCTCAAGATCCTAAAGGAGAGGCATCCAACAAGGGGAAATCGAAGGTCATCGAGTAGCCGACTTGGAATTATTTTACACCACACAAGGTAGGTCACTAAGCATATATTTTGTATTGATTTAAATAGACATAATGTCTATGTAATTATGCCGAAAGGAATGATAAATTTATATACATGTATGTATGTGGTGATGAAAGTATTGATTGAAAAGAAAAGAGGTGAGATGTATTGAGTTGTTGATTTCGGCACTAAGTGTGCGGGTATAAACATTTGTGATCATGAGAATGGCACTAAGTGTGCGGGTTTAAAATTTGTACAGCACTAAGTGTGCGAGTTTGATCATATAGCACTAAGTGTGCGAGTTGATTATATAGCACTAAGTGTGCGGACTCACTATATGCTTTTCAATCACTATTGACACTGAGTGTGCGGCATTCTTGAGTCGATCACGGACAGCGGATCGGGTAAGTACCTTGAGTTCATGGCTAATAGGCACTATGTTTATATTTGGAGATGAGCTTGGTAAGTTTCGAACCTATGTGACAATTTAAATTGAAGTCACGTACATAAGAATTATCGTGGAATAAGTGAAAGGTCATGTAGATGTATGATTGTAACGAAAACAAAATGGTGTATAAAAATGCTTCAAATATCCTATTGATTAGTATATGGGATGTGAATGTGTAACTTGGTATGAGATTGAATCGAAAGGTCTAAGGAACTATGGTATAGTTCGGTTTGAATGGAGTAATTAGCCTCGTTCCATTTTGTCCTCTTGCGATAATGTTATTAATGGTTGGTAGTGCATTGCTTATGACTTCTTGAGTTATATACTCATTCGGTGTTTGCTTGTCACCTATTTTAGGTTTCTTGGACTCGACTTTTTGCGTATTCGGGACCGTCATCAAGTCATCACACCGCTAACAACTTTTGGTATTTTCTTCGTAGTTGGTCTAGGAGTACATTTCGGCATGTATAGGCTGTTATGCTTTGTTGAAATTTGGTATGTAAACTTTTAGCCATGCGAAAATGGCGTAAATGTTCGGTTGGAATTGGTTTTGTGATGTTTGGACACAAATCATGGTTATAATTTGGGACATGCATGATGAATTATTAGTTAAATCAAGGAAAAGTCATGAAATAGGCATAGTTTGTTTTAGTAATAGATGCTGACAGCAGCAGTGGTGTGGATGTGAAAAATCACTAAAAATAGCAGGAGTGGAATTAAATAGTGAATAAATTATGTAAACGAGCCTTGATGAATCTAATTTCATATGGAAGAAACGAAACGGTCATATGAGTTGTATATTGAGAGATATTTAAGTATTCGTGAAACAGGGGCAGAACGGTTCCTGGATTCCCTGTTCCGACTTTGGAAATTAATTATAAATTAACCAGAGATAATTAGGAGTCATACCATATATGTATAGATTCCTATTTGAGTCTAGTTTCTGTAGAAATAAATGACATCAGTATTGAAGCCCTGCACAGGGAGATATTCAAGTTGTAACGCACGAAGGTCAGTGTAGTCGACCCCTGTAACATGGGAGACTTTAACTAATAAACTGTACTAATTGGCTCGACCAAAAATTCTAGAAAAAAATATGTAGATGTACGTATGAGTCTAGTTTCAGGGAAAAATTACAAAACTGATTTTCGAGTTTTGAAACTCCAGATATGATTTTTAAGGCGACAGTGATGCAGTAACCAGCTTGTCTGGAAATTTTTTTTTATGGACTGTGAAAACAATTAAGTTAAGTCTGTGTGCACCTTGTATTCGACTCCGGTAACGGAATCGGGTACGGGGTGTTACAATTTTATTGGTATCAGAGCTATGGTTTAGTCGGTTCTAGGACTACCATAGCACGTATGAGTCTAGCTATACATGCCTTAATGTTAATGTTTAAATGTGTGATGACTTCTGACGGTTAAAATTTTTGTTTTGATTAGTAAATGGATCCCGATGTAGAGAACCTTGGCGGATGACGTTGAAAGTGTAGCGGCTGCTCTGCGCAGGGGCGCCGCTGTTGAACCTCGGTCATCTGCGAATAATCAAGGTGAGGGGCTAAACAAGCCTTCTTTACCATGATGAATGAATGGGTCGCGTAATATGCCCGAACCAATACGGCTGTCCAAGAATTCCCGATTGAATAATCCACCCAAGAGCCCGTAATGCCATCGATTCTTGATCCTGTGAAATTTGAGTAAGCCACCAGAGACTTGATTAGGAAGCGGGGCTGAGGAGTTCAAGGCCATAGTTCTTGATGATGCCGAAAGGCCGAGTTACGGCTTGATAACACCATTCGGGCGTTTGATGAACTGTCATGCACACCCGATGAATGTATAAAGTGTGCTATATCCTTGTTGCGAGACTCAGCTTACTATTGGTGGAGGACTTTGATTTCTATAGTCCGAAACGAACGAGTTACTTGGGATTTCTTTCAAATAGAATTTTGAAAGAAATATATTAGTCAACGGTTCATCGATCAAAAGCGTAAGGAATTCTTGGAACTCAAGCAAGGCCGTATGACAGTATTTGAATACGAACATGAGTTCATAAGACTCAGTCGGTATGCCCGGGAGTGTGTGGCTGATGAGGTTGCTATGTGCAAGAGATTTGAAGAAGGATTGAATGAAGATTTAAAGCTAATAGTGGGTATTTTGGAGATAAAAGAATTCGTAACACTAGTTGAACGAGCCTGCAAGGCGGAGGAACTTGGAAAGGAGAAGAAGAAGGCTGAATTTGAAGCTAGAGACTATCGCAAAAGATCGACGGGTAAAGCTCCATTCTCGGCTGTAAAGAAGTTCAGGGAGGACACTAATAAATCGAGGACGATCATGGAATTTCCATTAGAAACACGACCATCGACGGACTCCAGAGCTACTTGGTAGCTAGTGTGGGCAATAACCATCAAGAGAAACTGAATGCCCCCAATGTGGGAGAAGACACATAGGTGAATGTTGGGGTAAGTCTACCAACAGGGCCTATTACGGATGCGGTTCGAAGGACCACTTCATTAGAGATTTCACGGAGCTTGATGAGAAGAATAGGATGCAAGGTGCAAGACCTAGTGGAATGACAGCTAGAGGTAGACCACCGAGAATTTCAGGAGGTAGGGGTGGTAGTCGAGAGGGCCCTCGATCACGGCTGTTCGGTCAAGACCCGTACTCTGCTAGAGCATCGCCATTCAGCGCATGAAAGGAGGCATCCTCCCGATGTTGTCACTTGGTACTTTCACTCTCTTTGATACTAGTGTGATTGCGTTGATTGACCACAGCTCTACTCATTCATATGTATGTGAAACCTTAGCATCGATAAGACTCTACCGTTGAGTCTCTTGAATTAAATAATTCAGTGTCAAATCCCTTGGGTCAATATAAACTTGTTGACAAAGTGTGTAATAGATGCCCTCTAATGATCCGAGAATCCTATTTTCCGGCCGATTTGATGCTTTTACCATTTGATGAATTTGATGTTATTCTTGGTATGGACTGGTTGACCGTATATGACGCAGTGGTGAGTTGCAAAAGAAAAACCATTGATTTAAGGTGCGCAAATAACGAGATAATCCGAGTTGAGTCTACGGACTTAAAGGGGTTGCCAGCTGTAATATCATCAATGTTGACTCAGAAATATGTAAGAAAGGGTGCGAAGCATACCTTGCGTATGTATGATGACAAAGAGTTAGAAAAGAAACCGAATCTGTGCGGTGGTTTCGAATACCGGATGTTTTCGAAGAATTACGGTTTACCACATTGGGAGTAGAGTTTGGTATTGAGCTTGTACACGACTATGCCAATTTCGATAGCTCAGATCATATGGCACCAACCGAGTTGAAGGAGTTGAAAGCTCGATTTGCAAGAGTTGACGGATAGAGGTTTCGCTCGACCAAGTTTTTCACCTTGGGGTGCACTGTATTGTTTGTGAAAAAGAAGGGCGGAACCATGAGGTTGTGCATCGACTATCATCGACTTAATAAAGTGACAATAAAGAACAAATATCCATTACAGCGTATCGATGATTTGTTCGATCAACTGAAGAACCTCGGTGTTCTCAAAAATAGATTTGAGATCGGGCTATTATCGATTCTTGAATTCGAGATTCAGACATACCCAAAACCGCCTTGAGCGAGATATGGTCACTCGAGTTCTTAGTGATGCCGTTTGGGCTCACTAATGCCCTCGCGGTATTTATGGATTTGATGAATCGGATCTTGGACCATATTTGGATCGGTTCGTAGTTGTGTTCATTGGCGACATCTTGGTCTATTCAAGAGATGAGACCGAACATGTGGAGCACACGAGATTAGTGTTGCAAATTTTACGGGATAAGCGGTTATATGCTAAGTTCAAGAAGTGTGAGTTACGGTTAAGAGGTTAGCTTCTTGGGTCATGTGGTATCTGCATCGGTATTCGAGTCGACCGAGCAAAATTTCAGCCATACTTAACTGGAAGCCCCGAGAAATATTCGAGGTTCGGAGCTTTTGGGACTTTCCTTACTACCGACGGTTTGTGAAAGGTTTCTCGATGATAGCCACACCCATGACGGCTACTTCAAAAAGATGTTAAGTTGAATGGACGGAAAAATGTCGAAAAGTTTTGATCAACGAAAACTTATTTGTGGAGCTCAATTTTAGTGCGGCCGAATCGGGCAAAGAGTTTGTCATCTATAGTGGCGCCTCCCTACTTGGGTTGGGTTGCGTATTGATGCAAGAAGGTCGAGTTGTGGCCTATCGTCGAGACAATTAAAGCCACATGAGAAAAATTATCCAACCCATGATCTCGAACTAGCTGCCATCGTATTCGCTTTGAAAATATGGCGACACTACCTATTTGGGAGAAGTGCCATGTGTATTCGGATCACAAAAGTCTCAAATATTTGATGACTCAAAGAGACTTGAATCTGCGACAAAGGCGTTGGCTCGAGTTGTTGAAAGATTATGAGCTTGTCATTGACTATCACCCGGAAAGGCTAATGTGGTTGCGGATGCCTTAAGTCGTAAATCACTGTTTGCCTTATGACGATGAATGTACACTTATGCATTCTATCCGACAATGTACTAGTGGCGAAATTAAAGGCCAAACCCTTGTTGATTCGTCAAATTCGTGAAGCTCGAGAAAGTCGATGATGAATTGGTTGCAAAAGCGGGCTGAATGTGTTCGAATGTGGAATCGAGTTTCAAGTTGATGATGACGATTGTTTGAGGTTCGAAATCGTTTGTGTGTTCCAAGAAATTGAACTCATTTCGATGATTACGAGCGAAGCTCATTGTAGCCGAATGTCAATTCACCCGGGAGTACGAAGATGTACAACGATTTGAAACGTCGGTTTTGGTGGCATGGTATGAAGCGAGACATCTCAGACTTTGTTTGAGATGTTTAATATGTCAACAAGTGAAAGCGGAACATCAAGTGCCTTGAGATTACTTCACCGATCAAGATACGAGTGGAAATGGGATCGAGTCACAATGGACTTTGTGTCCGGACTACCATTGTCCGCAAGTAAGAAGGATGCGATTTGGGTTGTTGTTGATAGGTGACTAAGTCGGCTCACTTTATCCCGTGCGTCGGGATTTTCATTGGATAAACTAGCTGAATTATGCGTTTCTCAGTTGTGAGATTACATGGGGTACCGATTTACATTGTGTCGGATAGAGATCCGAGATTCACCTCGCGATTTTGGAAGAAATTGCAAGAAGCTTTGGGTACCAAGTTGCATTTCAGCATCGCCTTTCACCCCGAAACCGATGGTCAATCCGGCGGATAATTCGGTACTTGAGGATATGTTCGGATGTTGCATCCTCGAGTTCGATGGTTCATGGGAACAGTACTTACCTTTGATTGAATTAAGCACAACAATAGTTTTCAATCAAGTATTAAGATGGCACCTTACGAGGCTTTGTACGGTCGTAAATGCCGTACACCATTGTTTTGGACCGAGCTCGGTGAAAGTAAAATTTTCGGAGTTGATTTGATTAAAGATCTGAGAGCAGAAAGTAAAGGTAATCCTTGAAAGTCGAAGGCGGCCACGATCGTCGAGAAATCGTATGCGGATCTGAAACGAAAAGACATTGAGTATCGGTGGGAGACAAAGTGTTTCTTAAAGTTTCACCTTGGAAAAGATACTCGATTTGGCCGTAAAGGCAAATTGAGTCCGAGGTTCATCGGGCCATATGAGATATCCGAACGAGTCGATCCGATTCGCGTATCGTTTGATTTTGCCCCTGAACTTGAAAAGATTCTAGCGTCTTCCATGTTTCGATGCTTGACGTTATAGATTTGATCATCACACGTAATTAGTCCATCGAGGTTGAAATTCAAGCCGATATGAGTTATGAAGAAGAACCGATTCGTATCTTAGCTCGTGAAGTGAAGCGATCATGAAACAAAAGGGTTCTGTTAGTAAAAGTGTTATGGCTCAAACACGGGATGGAAGAAGCTACTTGGGAACCCGAGAATTCTATAAAAGAGCGATACCCAAACCTATTTACGGTAAGATTTTCGGGACGAAAATTTCTTAAGTGGGGAGAGTTGTGACAGCCAAAATTGACCCTAGTCGGAAGTGGTTTCGGGACCGCTAAACCGAGTCACCGAAATGTTTGAGCGTAATATTTATTGTCTAGAATATGTATTTATGAATGTATGAAAATTTCAAGCTTGATTTAGTCGATTGCATGTGAATTCAGTTATTAGGACTTGTGTGACACTTTTGAAATGTGATAGGCTAATCTATAAGGACCTAATAGTGCATGTAATCAAAGGGGGACTTGCATGTCAAATTTCCCCCTAATAGCTAGTGGCCGCCATGACAAGGGATTATGGGTAAAAACATGTCATAAAACATGTTGGGACAATGGTGTATGTAAGAAAAAAATAAAATAATGAGCATGGGAATTTAATAATGAAAAGGAACAAAAAAAAGAGAATGGTGAGTGTCCCCCCCCTTGCCGTGAGTTGAAGAAAAGAGAAGAAAAAAATTTATTGTTCATCCTTTTTTTCATTTCTTTGAGCTGAAATTCTAAGGAAAAAGGAAGGGGTTCTTGCTTCATGCTTGGTTTGGAAGAGGATTAGGAGGAGGTTTGGCCATACTTGTGTCTAGATTAAGGTATGTCATTGCATGCTAAATATGAAGCTTGTTAATGATACATGTGATGGTGGATTGATGACTCTTGGATTTTCTTTTTAGCATTTTTGAGTAAGACATTAAGTTTTGGAATTGATGGAATGGAGAGTATGCTTAAGTTGTGTTATGAACAACTATGTGTTAAATCGAGGTTTGCTAAGCTAGCTATTAAGGTGAAGTGCAATGTTAGTGATTGATTAATAGTGTATATACATGTATGCATATTCGGCCATCACATTAAGAGCATAGGTGATGATGAGTCTATGCTTTGTACATTCGGCCATATATGTATATATGCATGTGTGATTGGATTATTGATAGTAGGGCTATAGCATATGGTTATGAGCCGAATAGCTAAGAGCATGAGGTAGCAAGATAAAAATTTTTGCCATGCCGTTCCGTATGTCATAAAATCATTAAATTATGAATATCAATATGTGTAGCAAAGCGGTTAAATGAGTTAATTTATTTGTTTAAGCTCAAGATCCTAAAGGAGAGGCATCCAACAAGGGGAAATCGAAGGTCATCGAGTAGCCGAATTGGAATTATTTTACACCACACAAGGTAGGTCACTAAGCATATATTTTGTATTGATTTAAACAGACATAATGTCTATGTAATTATGCCGAAAGGAATGATAAATTTATATACATGTATGTATGTGGTGATGAAAGTATTGAATGAAAAGAAAAGAGGTGAGATGTATTGAGTTGTTGATTTCGGCACTAAGTGTGCGGGTATAAACATTTGTGATCATGAGAATGGCACTAAGTGTGCAGGTTTAAAATTTGTACAGCACTAAGTGTGCGAGTTTGATCATATAGCACTAAGTGTGCGAGTTGATTATATAGCACTAAGTGTGCGGACTCACTATATGCTTTTGAATCACTATTGACACTGAGTGTGCGACATTATTGAGTTGATCACGGACAGCGGATCGGGTAAGTACCTTGAGTTCATGGCTAATAGGCGCTATGTTTATATTTGGAGTTGAGCTTGGTAAGTTTGAACCTATGTGACAATTTAAATTGAAGTCACGTACATAAAATTATCGTGGAATAAGTGAAAGGTCATGTAGATGTATGATTATAACGAAAACAAAATGGTGTATAAAATGCTTCAAATATCCTATTGATTAGTATATGGGATGTGAATGTGTAACTTGGTATGAGATTGAATCGAAGGTCTAAGGAACTATGGTATAGTTCGGTTTGAATGGAGTAATTAGCCTCGTTCCATTTTGTTTCCTCTTGCGATAATGTTATTAATGGTTGGTAGTGCATTGCTTATGACTTCTTGAGTTATATACTCATTCGGTGTTTGCTTGTCACCTATTTTAGGTTTCTTGGACTCGACTTTTTGCGTATTCGGGACCGTCATCGAAGTCATCACACCGCTAACAACTTTTGGTATTTTCTTCGTAGTTGGTCTAGGAGTACATTTCGGCATGTATAGGCTGTTATGCTTTGTTGAAATTTGGTATGTAAACTTTTAGCCATGCGAAAATGGCGTAAATGTTTGGTTGGAATTGGTTTTGTGATGTTTGGACACAAATAATGGTTATAATTTGGGACATGCATGATGAATTATTAGTTAAATCAAGGAAAAGTCATGAAATAGGCATAGTTTGTTTTAGTAATAGATGCTGACAGCAGCAGTGGTGTGGATGTGAAAAATCACTAAAAATAGCAGGAGTGGAATTAAATAGTGAATAAATTATGTAAATGAGCCTTGATGAATTTAATTTCATATGGAAGAAACGAAACGGTCATATGAGTTGTATATTGAGAGATATTTAAGTATTCGTGAAACAGGGCCAGAACGGTTCCTGGATTCCCTGTTCCGACTTTGGAAATTCATTATAAATTAACCAGAGATAATTAGGAGTCATACCATATATTTATAGATTCCTCTTTGAGTCTAGTTTCTATAGAAATAAACGGCATCAGTATTGAAGCCCTGCACAGGGAGATATTCAAGTTGTAATGCACGAAGGTCAGTGTAGTCGACCCCTGTAACATGGGAGACTTTAACTAATAAACTGTACTAATTGGCTTGACTAAAAATTCTAGAAAAAAATCTGTAGATGGACATATGAGTCTAGTTTCAGGGAAAAATTACGAAACTGATTTTCGAGTTTTGAAACTCCAGATATGATTTTTAAGGCGACAGTGATGCAGTGAGCAGCTTGTCTGGAAATTTTTTTTTATGGACTGTGAAAACAATTAAGTTAAGTCTGTGTGCACCTTGTATTCGACTCCGGTAACGGGCCCGGGTACGGGGTGTTACACATCCTCGATGGGCAGTATGCCTAAGTTGGATACAAGCGAGGCACCAGCTACACCTACAATTGAGACTGGGTCTCAAAGCCACTTGGCTTAGGACGACGCATTGTACCAAGCCATGCTTAAAGTATTGGAGAGGGTCGTTGGGCCTCATTCAGGTTCTGAGAGTCATGGGTCGATAACTGAATGACTCTGGTCCAATGGTGCTGAGCTGTTTAAGGGCGTCACTGGAGTCGCCCCAACTATGGCCAAATACTGGCTGAAAGCCACTGAGAGGATAATGAATGACATTGACTGCACCCTTGAGTAGAAATGGAAGGGTACAGTATCTCTGTTTCGGAATGAGGTGTACCAGTGGTGGTTACCGGTTGAGAAGGGTACTCAGCTGGATCATATTAATTGGGAGTATTTTAAGACCATTTTCCAGAGGAAATACGTGGGAGCGAGTTACGTGGATGCTCGCAGGCGCGAGTTCATGAACCTCGTTCAAGGGGATAGGATTATGGCTGAGTATGAGGCTGAATTTATGAGATTGATTCGTTATACTCGCGGGATGGCAATGATTGAGTATGAGAAATGTGTCCATTTTGAGGATGATTTAAGGGATAATTTGAGGGTTCTAATAGCTCCGCAGAGGGAGCGAGAGTTCGTTGTCTTGGTGGACAAGGCGAAGATCACTGAAGAGGTTAAGCACGTTGAACTCTAGAATAGAGACCATGAGAGAAGTAAGAATAAGAGGGATTCAGAGCATTCTAGTTTCATTCAGAGGCCTAAGAAACGGGTCAAACATGATGAGCCTTCTAGAGTTGGAGTTCTAGTTACTTCTACTGTGGCTCAGTCGTGCTGTGATTGTGGTAGACACCATTTGGGTGAGTGTTGGAGGAGGTTTGTCAGAGACCAAATTTTAGCGATGTAGGAAATAGTGGTTTTAGAACACCAAATTCAGCAAATGAATTTGAAAATTATATTATTTAATATTTACAAGCCAAATGTAGTTTTTAAAAGATTTTTGAAATAGTAAACTGTGTTTTATAAATATTTTTTTGGTTAAGAAATTGAGAAAAAGAAGTATTGAGGTCTTGGTGTTATAAATTGAGCCATAAATATTTTTATGAATATTTATGGAGTGTCAATAAGGTAGTATTAAAATTTCGTCAGAAAATTTTAATGTTTCGGTAGTCAATTAGATAAAAAGGACTAAATTGAAAATGTGCAAAACTTGCTAAAGTGATTAAATAGCTTAACCATTAAATAAGAAAGGACTAAAAGGGAAAATGGACGATTTTAAAATGGCTGAGGCGGCATAGAGTGAAAAAAATCAAAGATTTTTATGTGAAAAGGACAAAATTGGAATTTTAACAAAAGTTAAATGGCCAAAGTTGATTTTAAGGATTTCTAGGTCAGTTCTTCTTCAACTTTCTGTCAAAACAGCCATGAAAGAGGGTTTTGAGCTGGTCTTTCATTAAGTTCAATTCTTTCTTTTTCCTTGAAATTTTTATATTTTAGACTTTTACAATTAGGTCCAACTTAGTATTCTATTAGTTTTTGATTATGTTGAAAATTTTGGAAATTACCATTGATAAGTTCATATGATCTTTGTTATTTGATGATGAAATTGATATGCTAATGGATGTTTAAAGGTGTTTTATTAAAGAATTTTGGATGAAAACATGTTTTAGGGGTTAAATTGAAAAGTGTTGGATTTATGGTAAATTCTGAAATTTCATGGAATTCATGGGCTGTGATTGGTATGTATGAGAATAATTAGGCTTCAAATAAGAATTAAATTGAAAAAAATTCATTTTTCGAGCTTAGGGATGAAATCATCATGTATTAAAAGTTAGGGGAAAAATGGTAATCAACATTTTGCACTAAAACAGTTTTCGACAGCATTAGTAGTCTAACTTTAAAAAAATCACCACAAATTGTGGGAATCAAATTAGAGGATGAATAAAATATGGAATTAAATCCTATTGAGTCTAGTTTCTCATATAATAAACGGTGTAAGCAATGGAATTGTAAATCATGAGATATAATAAATTTTGTGAGACAAGGTAAGAATGATTTCGGGTTCCCCTATTCTTACTTTAAAAAATCATAAAAAATTGGAGAAAAATAATTAGTGGCTTAAATTTATATGTTTAAATCCTTAACGAGTCTATTTTCAAGAGAAATAAACAGGAATATTATCCAAATACTATGTTAAGAGATAATTAATTTTTAGTAAGAAAATGTGAAAACTGTACTAATTAGCTAAACTATAAATTTTGGAATTTTTATTGAAGGAGGATATATAAATCTAGATTCAAAAACATCAAACGGATCTTAATTTGGAGTTCTATAGCTCAAGATAAAAATAATTTAGTGACTATGACACGGATGGACAAGTTTGAATATACATATAAGCAAATAGTAAAACTATAGATAATGTTACTTATAAGCATTGGTATGTGATTATGTGATTCCATGTAAGACCATAGTTGGGCTATGGCATCGGTATGTGATCATGTGATTCCGCGTAAGACCATAGCTAGGCTATGGCATCGGTATGTGATCATGTGATTCCGTGTAAGACCATAGCTGGGCTATGGCATCGATATGTGATATGTGATTACGTGTAAGACCATAGCTGGGCTATGGCATCGATATGTGAATATGTGTAAGACCATAGTTGGGTTGTGGCATCATTATGTGAAGATGTGTAAGACCATAGTTGGACTATGGAATCGAGGAAATGAAGTACTCAATTCCATAAGATGTTCACTAATTTGACAAAGTTTGGTAAGTGTTACATGGAACTATGTGATACAAGGAAGTACGAGTTGATAAGACATGAGTATAGAACTTGGTTGATGAATGAATTCATTTGTGATTATATATTTGTACATTGAGTGTATTTTTGGTATGAATTGGTATTTCAAATGATTTAATGAATAAAGTTTCGGCATGGAATAATCTAAACACGAGACAAATAATTATGAAATTGAACTCAAAATTCATGAAAATGATGGTTATTGATATATATACAAACATGAGACTATGATATATGAACATAGAATATGTTTGATAAATATGTTCATTCATAATTATGGAATTATGTACCTCATGCGTTCTGTTTGCATAAAGATGATATTTCAAATACTTTGATGAGTAAAGTTCAAATATAAAATAGTATGAAATCAAGACAAGTTGTTATGAAAATGTATTTAAAATACAGAGATATGGTTGCTATATGTTATATAATTACATACAGTGAAATTTTCTATGTATATAAGAAATTTATTGAGGGTTGAGCCCAATAGAGGGACATTATAAATATGTTTGGAATATGAATAGAAAAATGACTCGGTTTAATGAAAAATGATTCTGTAAACTCTGGTAATGCCTCGTACCTTATTCTGACGACAGTTATGGGTAGGGGGAGTTACACATTTTAAGTTTTATTTGTTTTTATTCTGGTTATATACATATTAAGCTTTACTAAAATTTTACTGTCTAGATTTTAAATGATTAAATGTTTCGATTCGACGTGACAACTTGCTTTGTAAAAAAAGAAATTTACCTATGATCACTCCAGTGGTCAATGTGACATCTGGGATTTGGGGTAAATTTCTAGGCTTAGTTTAGGGTGTTACATTTAGTGGTATTAGAGTTACGGTTTAGTCAATTCTCAGACCGAACGTAGCACATGGGAAGTGTAATGTCTCGAAAATGTAGGGTCTGTAATTTTGCATGATTTGGCATAAAAATTCATGTTTGCTTTGGTGGTCAAGTAATTTGGGTATGTTTGAGGGTTTTTAGGAAGCCTGGGTTTGAGTCTAGGCCTTGGCAGAATTTTTAGTTTTGTTCTTAAGTGAAATTGGCTGTTTGCAGTTAGGACTTATGTTTAAGTGTGTGTGTGATTTTATGTCACAAATGAGCTTGTGGCATGGTGGTGGTGGTGTGACATGGCTATTGTGAGAGCAAGGGTTCGAATCCCATGGCAAGCAATGAGCAATTATTTTGCTACCAGGGGACAGCAAGAGTTGGTGTTGGATTTGAAATCTGGTGATGTAATGTCCCTGTACTCGAGACCGTCACCGGAGTCGAGCACGAGGTGTTAACGGACTTAATTCATTAATTAAACAGCTCAAACAATTTATTTTAGAATTTCCAGACAAGCTGGCTAACTGCATCACAGTCGCTAAAAAAATCATATCTCGAGTTACAAAACTTGAAATCCAATTCTGTAAATTTTTCCTAAAACTAGACTCAGATATATAGTTACTAATTTTTTTCTAGAATTTTTGGCTATGCCAATTAGTACAGTTTATTAGTTAAATCCTCCCCTGTTTTAGGGTTTGGGTACTCTGACCCCTGTGTATTACGAATCAGATATATCCCTGTCCAGAGTTTCAATGACTATTCTGTTTGTTTCTCACAAAACTAGACTCAGTAAGGATTTCATACATGTAAGGTAAAACTCCAAATTATTTTTTTAAAATTTATGGTGAATTTTTAAAGTCAGAATAGGGGATCCAAAAATTGCTCTGACCCTCTTTCATCAAAACGTAAATATCTCATAAAATACAACTTTTTTACCTTTTTTGTTTCTTCCACATGAAGATAGATTCATTAATCTTAAATTACATATTGTATTCATCATCTAATTCTATTTCTAATATTTTTAAAGATTTTTCAAATTCATGTCACTGTTGTTGTATGACACTATTTTATAGCCAATTTCACCATTTTATGGTTTTCCATGGAGTAGGTAATACATTAAGCATACATAACACTAAATATAAATTTTGATTAGCCATTCCAATAGCTAATCATCAACAAGCATTTCCACATCACTCATTCACCATATCATAAGATTATATACACAAAAGGATTATAATGCTATACATGTCATATTCCCAAAATATGCAAGCCACCATACCGAGATGGTCCGTTGACAGTGTGAGTGTGCCTCCGACTGTCCTGATGTCCAAACCGGCTTGTCAAAACTACAAGGAGTGGAAGGGAGGGAGTAAGCATAAATGCTTAGTAAGTTCACATGCAAAAAACAAATAACTTAACAAGGCAATTATACCAACCAACATTAGCATAATATCACAAACACTTGTATCACATTTCTATTAATCATTCATCATCTTACCATATTATTGTTGTCATATCAAGTCTCAACCCAAAGGTTAAGTACATACCTGTACAAAGTGCCCATTCCACAACACTTACCAATACGTCACTTGCATCTTGAGTATTCTTCCATTTCACTAGAATTTTACCCGTTGAACGCATCAGAATATAACTCGGATACATGGAAAGTCTGCACATAAGTGCCACATATGTAGCCAAGCTACCATGTAACCCGCCCATAAGTGAACTCAGACTCAACTCAACGAGCTCGGGTGTTCGCATCCATAAGTGAACTCGGAATCAACTCAACAAGCTCGGATGCCTAGTTACATCTCACGAACTCGGGCTCAACTCAACAAGTTCGGAACTCAACCATCCTAGTGACATGTCACTTGTACCCTAATCTATTCCGAAGGTTCAAACGGGATTCTTTTCAATTACACATTTTGATCGCCTTCTTCGAAATGTAGAAACCGATACTTGCTAATATCTCATACTTATCAAGTTGTTCACATAATTTGCATATCACCAAATAATAATTCACAAAACATCATATTTCATGATAATAAATATCATATCATACAAATATCATTAAATCACTTAAAATAAAATTATGTTACCTTATTTACACATGAACTTACCTCGTATGCGAAAATGGTCATTTTTACCATTTTGTCCACAACTTGGTATTTTGCCGATTTTAGCCCGAATTTCGATTTTCCTTGCTTTATCATTTCAAATATAGCCTAATTAGGACTCATATTATTCAAATCAACCCAAAATCATATTTTGGAAAAATGAAAATTTTGCCCTTAAACTTTCACATATTTACACTTTTGCCCCAAATCTCGTAAACTAAACTTCACCCTATTTTCTTATGTTTTGTGACATGCTGATCATTTTTCCCTTCTACAGCAATATCCAATTCTCACTCTAACATGTATTTATGAACATTAGGTATTTTTATCGATTATGTCATTTTACTCGTTTTTACGAAAAATCACTTAGCAAAAGTTGTTTAACACAATCTCAAACTTCATATTCTACCATAAAACATCAAAATTCATACATATCATCCATGGGTAAAATTTTAAATATAAACCCTAGCTCAAAATATTGGTAGAAATAGGTAAATTGAGCTACGAGGGTTTCAAAAATGTAAAGAACATTAAAAACGGGCATAGAAATCACTTACAATCAAGACTTAAAAGTGTTGAAACCCTAGCTATGGTGGAGAGCAAAATTTGACAGCAACTTATGGAGACGATGATCATTTTTGTGTTATTTTTCCCATTTTATTTCATTTAATATCCAAATGACCAAAATGCCCTTCCTTACTAAACTTTCAAAAATTTCATCCATGTCCAATTTTTGTCCATAAACTTAGAAATTGGTCAAATTGCTATTTAAGACCTTCTAATTAATATTTCAAAGAAATTTCATACTAGAAACTTCTAGAATGCAAGTTTTGCAACTTATTCAATTTAGTCCCAAATTTCAAATTAAGCACTTTATGCATAGAATTTCTTCACGAAAGTTCCACACAATCATGCAATCATATCATAGACCTCGAAATAATTATAAAATAATTATTTCTATCTCAGATTTGTCGTCCCAAAACCACTATTCTGATTAGGCCCTAATTCGGGATATCACAACTCTCCCCCCTTTAGGGATTTTCGTCCCTGAAAATCTTACTGGAAAAGTGGTCTTCATTTAGATTCCTCAATTTCATATTCGAAGCTGAAGAACTTTCACTCAGGCAGTGCCTCCAATATATCTCTTTAAATTCTCATATATTCTGAAAGCCTACGGACTCATCTCTAAATTGTTCTTAAATTTTCAATCCTTCCCAGTTTCCCTTGTCATCTTGACATAAAACCCAAATCTCAATTTGGTTAATAGAGACTAGAATTCCAAGAAATCCAACAATCAAAGGGACCTGCACTCTTCCAAAATAATCATATAGATTTTCATCATCAATAAATCACAATCCAATAACATCTGAATCAGATTACAGTACACGTCATTACTCTCTGAATGAATAGGTAAATTTTCACTGTAAGCTTCATACAATTCTTTCTGTATAAGCCTCGGAATAATAATACCATGAATCAGATCCAATCTGAAATTCAACATCAGAAGTCGATCCTCACTGTACTCTTTTAGTTTACTACTCACTATCACATTTTCCTCTTTCCGTTACGGAAATAATTCTGATATAGCCTCGAAAATAATCCTTTCTCATTTTTATCCTAATATCAATACTGGCAGAGATAACTCTGGTAGATCCTGATGCTCGGCTTTAACCCCATTAACAACTCAGATTTTCCGTGGCATCGAATGCTCTAAACTATTACATTACCTTATTGTCTTGAATCACATTACAATTTGTACAGATTGAACACTCGAGTCGATCTTAATCACAAATGAATGACATTTCAAGTAATCCTTTCTTCTAGTTACAAAACAATTCATCATGCCATCCTTTACTATTCATTCCTTACGTTAATCAAAACCGTCTCAATTGCATTAGCTCAAGTAACCAAAATATCTCAATTGAAAACATTAACTATAATTGACTTACTTGAGAGAAGTAATCCACCATACCGATTGAAACTCGCACTTTTATCACTTATGCCTTTACTGTTGTCAAACCTTACACGAAAATTAGAAAAATCCCAATATTGAAATCACCACATTACCCAAATCAAATCAAAAGTATAGTCATACTTGACATGATTATCACGAGCTAAAGAACGCACTTCGAACATGAGTCATAATTGACAAATTATGGAATAAAGATGACAAGAAAACCGAATAAAGAAACCCAAGATAGAAAAACCCAGAATAAAGAAATCCAGAATAAAGAAACCCAAGATACGATTCTATGCTGAAAAATCGAAAACCAAACTCATAGGAAAATATAGAAGATCCCGATAATTCCTTAGAGAAAAGAAATCCAGTAGAAAACATCATTTAATCTCATTGGAATCAAATGCAACAAGAACAATATATCTTCCCATACATATATATCAAATGGAGCATTAAGTAGAAAAAACAGTATCATAATATCATACATATCTAGAAGAAACAGTATCGTAATATCATACATATCCTCTCATCAATTCTTATCAGACGAAATGTAATAAAATGCCCGAGGAAATACAGTAATACAAATTATAAACCAGTCGGACTACCAATGTATCCATCTAACACCAGGATTAGAAAACATTCTCATATAATAAGAATTTCTTCAAAAGATCAACAGCCATAGAATTTTTTTTTTGAGAATGGATAAATACATAGAACATCTCAGTAGAAACTGTTAAATCTGTCCAGCCGTAACTATCACACTCAGATATTACACATTTCAAATATCATTTCCCACAACTAGTTCTGCCATCACAAATTTCATGTTAAACCTTTCACTAAAGAAGACCAGTTCTGAATAATTTTTGATTTACACTTTTCTCGACCTTGTACCTGAGTATTCAATTTACAAAAGTAAATTCATTCTTTAACTGGGACAGTGCATAGCTCCAATAATCTTTATGCCAATCTGATACTTTTCTAGCTTTGACTTTACTTATCAACTCATTCTTCAATCTCTAATCATATTTATAATTATTCTAGCACTGAACTCTTTGGTTTCTCAACCGAAAACTTATTCAATACAAATCTCATGAAATTCCATTATAAACACCACTTCGGTAAGGGGAAGGAGTTGTAGGGCCTTTGACTCGACTTTCTCATACATATACATATGACACAATTTCCATCATCATAACAACATCATCAAAATCATATCATTCATTCAGGCAATGCATCATTCATGTTGGTTTACACAAATTTTCTAGTTATCCCATTTAGACAAGTATACTTATGCATGCATCCTATGTTTTCTGGATAGCTTGACTTATCCATTCATTTACTCAAACAAATCATACTCATGACATCATATAAGGGCTAAACAAACATAGATATTTGCATCACAATAGCAACTTTCATTTCGTGCATCATCATATACATATCATTACAATCATATAATTCAGTCCAAACAATTTAACATAGATAAATTCATTTCATTATAATCATTTATCTCATAAAAAATATCATTGACATTCATCAACATTCAACGTTCAATCAAGGCAATGACATTTTCATTCATATCATGATATTAGGAACCTTTACTCATACCTCTACGAATTTCTCATTATCCCGTTCATCTTATCAAGTAAGCCAAGTGCACTACATCATATGAACATTAAGCAAGTATGGATATTTATCACAACATGAACTTTCATCTCACGTGTTATCACATATATATATATCATAAATTTTTATTCATACTTTTATGAATCGAGACTCATTATAATCGTAATTTTATTCAAACACCTTCGTATCACATTGAACATGGTCAGTGTAGCTCGGTTGGAGAGTACCTCTGTCTAAACAAGACGGTGCTCATACGAGTCGGGAGGCATCACACTATCACGGATCCGTGGCATGTATAGCTAGACTCTTACACATGCTAGGTTAGTCTGAGAATTGACTAAACCATAGCTCTGATACCACAAAATGTAATGCCCTCGTACCCAAGACTGTCGCCGAAGTCAAGCACGAGGTGTTAATGGACTTAATTCATTAATTAAACAGCTCAAACAATTTATTTTAGAATTTCCAGACAAGCTGGCTAACTGCATCACAGTCGCTAAAAAAATCATATCTTGAGTTATAAAAATTGAAATCCAATTCCATAAATTTTTCCTGAAACTAGACTCAGATATATACTTAGTAATTTTTTTCTAGAATTTTTGGTCAGGCCAATTAGTACAGTTTATTAGTTAAAGTCTGCCCTATTTCAGGGTTTGGCTACTCTGACCCCTTTGTATTACGGATCAGATATATCCCTGTCCAGACTTTCAATGACTATGCAGTTTGTTTCTCAAAAAACTAGACTCAATAATGATTTCATACATGTAAGGTAAAACTCATAATTTGTTTTGTACAATTTATGGTGAATTTTTAAAGTCAGAACAGGGGATCCAGAAATCGCTCTGACCCTGTTTTACCAAAATGTAAATATCTCATAAAATACAACTTTTTTACCTATTTTGTTTCTTCCACATGAAAATATATTCATTAAGCTTAAATTTTATATTTTATTCATCATCTAATTCTATTTCTACTATTTTTAGTGATTTTTCAAATTCACATCACTGCTGCTGTATGACACTGTTTTATAGCCAATTTCACCATTTTAAGGTTTTCCATGGAGTAGGTAATACATTAAGCATACATAACACTAAATATAAATTTTGATTAGCCATCCCAATAGCTAATCATCAACAAGCATTTCCACAGCACTCATTCACCATATCATAAGATTATATACACAAAAGGATTATAATGCTATACATGCCATATTCCCAAAATATGCAAGCCACCATACCGAAATGGTCCGTTGATAGTGTGAGCGTCCTCCGACCGTCCTGATCTCCAAACTGGCTTGTCAAAACTACAAGGAGTGGAAGGGAGGGAGTAAGCATAAATGCTTAGTAAGTTCATATGCAAATAACAAATAACTTAACAAAGCAATTATACCAACCAATATTAGCATAATATCACAAAAACATGTATCACATTTCTATCAATCATTCATCATCTTACCATATTATTGTTGTCGTATCAAGTCTCAACCCGAGGGTTAAGTACATACCTGTCCAAAGTGCCCATTCCACAACACTTACCAATACGTCACTTGCATCTTGAGTATTCTTCCATTTCACTAGAATTTTACCCGTTGAACACATCGGAATATAACTCGGATACATAGAAAGTCTACACATAAGTGCCACATATGTAGCCAAGCTACCATGTAACCCGCCCATAAGCGAACTCGGACTCAACTCAACGAGCTCGAGCATTCGTATCCATAAGTGAACTCGGACTCAACTCAACGAGCTCGGATGCCTAGTTACATCTCACGAACTCGAACTCAACTCAACGAGTTCAGAACTCAAGCATCCTAGTGACATGTCACTTGTACCCTAATCTATTCCCAAGGTTCAAACGGGATTCTTTTCAATTACACATTTTGGTCGCCTTCTTCGAAATGTAGAAACCAATACTTGCTAACATCTCATACTTATCAAGTTGTTCACATAATTTGCATATCACCAAATAATAATTCACAAAACATCATATTTCATGATAATAAATATCATATCATACAAATATCATTAAATCACTTAAAATAAAATTATGTTACCTTATTTACACATGAACTTACATCCTATGCGAAAATGGTCATTTTTACCATTTTGTCCACAACTTCGTATTTTGCCAATTTTAGCCCGAATTTCGATTTTCCTTGCTCTATCATTTCAAATATAGCCTAATTAGGACTCATATTATTCAAATCAACCCAAAATCATATTTTGGCAAAATTACAATTTTGCCCCTAAACTTTCACATATTTACACTTTTGCCCAAAATCTTGAAAATTAAACTTCACCCTATTTTCTTATATTTTGTGACATGCTGATCATTTTTCCCTTCTATAGCAATATCCAATTTTCACTCTAACATGTATTTATGAACATTAGGTATTTTTACCGATTATGTCATTTTACTCGTTTTTACGAAAAATCACTTAGCAAAAGTTGTTTAACACAATCTCAAACTTCATATTCTACCATAGAACATCAAAATTCATACATATCATCCATAGGTAAAATTCTAAATATAAATCCTAGCTCAAAATATTGGTAGAAATAGGTAAACCGAGCTACGAGGATTTCAAAAATGTAAAGAACATTAAAAACGGGCATAAAAATCACTTACAATCAAGGCTTAAAAGTGTTGAAACCCTAGCTATGGTGGAGAGCAAAATTTGGCAGCAACTTATGGAGAAGATGATCATTTTTGTGTTATTTTTCCCATTTTATTTCATTTAATATCCAAATGACCAAAATGCCCTTTCTTACTAAACTTTCAAAAATTCCATCCATGTCCAATTTTTGTCCATAAACTTAGAAATTGGTCAAATTTCTATTTAAGACCTAATTAATATTTCAAAGAAATTTCATACTAGAAACTTCTAGAGTGCAAGTTTTGCAACTTATTCAGTTTAGTCCCAAATTTCAAGTTAAGCACTTTATGCATAGAATTTCTTCACGAAAGTTGCACACAATCATGAAATCATATCATAGACCTCAAAATAATTATAAAATAATTATTTCTATCTCAGATTTGTGGTCCCGAAACCACTATTCTGGTTAGGCCCTAATTCGGGATATCACAGGTGATGGAGAGTTTGAATTGGTCTTCTGGGATGGTTGTGGAGGATATCAAGGAGGGATAAGGGGAGAGAATCTTGGAGATTTTCAAGGAGTTTAAGATTGGGAAGAGTTGTAGCTGAATTGGGTAGCTTGTTGGTGCAAAATTTGGCCAAAGGGTTTAGGATGTGCATTTTTGGCAATTGATGTAAGAGTAGGTGCCGAATTCTCCCTCTTCTATTTTGGGTTTTTGTTCTTTTTGGCATTTTTGGTATCTTTCTCCCTAATTTCGATTTCACTAGTAATCTTTCGTGTCTTTTTAGGAGTTAAGCCGAAATCCCTTGTCGAATTACATTACTCTTTTCTCTCTTCCCTTCTAAGTCTTTGGCTGAATATTGCCTTTCTCTAATCCATCATTTTTCTGTCCTCCTCTTCACACTCTTCTTTGGCCGAACTCTGCTGTCAAACTTAACACTCTCTTTGCCGAAACTTCATTCCCTCTTCTTCAAACTTTTCCTGTTTCTTTTGTTCATCATTTAATTTTTGTGTTACCCGGTTAGTTTGGTTGGCCAAATTTTGTGCTTCTCTGCTATTGGTAAGTATATCGTGTAATGGTTGTCAACTCTGTTTCTTTTATTACCTTCTTAAAGCCGAATATCCCTTCTTTTAATTCTCTGTATTTGTCGAATGGTGACCTCTTTTTTTTTTCATGATGTGTGTTCATGGATTCCAAGTATCACTGAGAAATGAAGGGCACAGAATGTTCTCGAACCATCGGAACCTTGTCTTCCAATACTTGAGTAAGGTATTCTCGGTACCTTGATTGGTTTAGGTACAGGCCAATTACTTCTAGTTTCTTAAAGTGTTATCTTTATGGGTTTAGGCTACTTTTTAATTAGTTCTACCTATTAATCTGTTGTGTGTGCAGTTAAGTGCCTAGATACATGTGATCGACCCTAACTAATCCAGACGCAGTTGGCCACCCTCTTTTAGATCAGGGTAAGCAGAAGAGTTGGGTTAGATACTAGTTGCTTGCGATTGATTTAAGTGGAGACTAACTGAATGTTGGATCGATTGTAGGCTTTGGACTCGTAGGATATTCTCTCATTTTCGCAAATCCAGGTGTGTAATCACACCCCCTTATTTAATTGTGAATAGATAAAAGCCGAAAAGCTAAAACTACGACATTTAAGGCTTCACGAGTGTGCGATCGCTCGTGAGGTAAACCAAGCCCACAAATTATGGGCGACAGATAGTAGAGGTTGCCATGAGCATTCTCGTGTGCTTGGGCCGTTATGGGCCTTGTTGGGTCGAGATGGGTCGTATGGGCCCAATGGGCTCGTGGGCCCCACACGAATAAAGTTTACTGTGAGTGGAAAATAATGGATTGGGCTATAGTGATAGCATAGTCACGACGGAGGTTGGGCTAAATGGGCCACATGAGCGTGTGGGCCCACTTGGGTCGACTAATGGGCCTAAGGCCTATTTACACCGTTGTGGTCATATAGGGTATCTGAGTCGTTCGAGATAATTTTGGACCATCTAAAAGGTTGTTATCTGTACCGAGACCTAAAGTTAGTAAAATGACCAAAATACCCCTTAAAGGTAAAATTACTATTTTACCCTTAATGGATAGGAATGACCATTATACCCTTAGATGTGGGTTGACTGATGAGTGTATGATATATATATGATTGAATCTGAGTAGGACTTTTTGTATGCATGTTATAGTTATAACATGACATTCTGCATGGGGTTGGCGTTTGATTTGGAGGAAGTTCTGTACTAGTGGCTTTGCCACGTGTTTACTATTCTGGTGGCTTAGCCACATATTCTGATATTGGTGGCTTTTCCATAATATTGTTATTAGCAGCTTTGCTGCATTACTGTTAGCAGCCTCGCTACGGTATTGGTGTGTTGGTTGGGTGGGTTGATTTAATCCCCACATGGTGTGTTGGTTGGTACGGGTGGTGTGCTGGTTGGATTGGGTTGGGTTGCATATCTATATTTTACTGTTACTATATTGGGCTTGGGCCCACATTGTTACTGTATAGAGCCAAAGTCAAGACCATTATGATTCTGAATAGGGCTTAGGCCCAAACTATTTTCACATGCACTGCCTTCTGTTTGACTGCTAGTGGATTACACACTGAGTTTTCATAAACTCACCTTTTCCTTTGACTGTACAGGTAATCCCCAGCCTTAATCGATTTGGAGCCACGAGGGACTCGGAAGTGGCCATGTGAACATTGTTTATCTACTTTGGACTTAACGATTCTAAACTTTAGTTTTGGGTTTGATTTTGTAATAAGGCCATTTGAAGTTTTAGCTTTTATTTGGTTTCAACTTCTTACTACAACTGCTAAATTAGGAAAAATGGGTTTTCAAAATAACAATTGTTTTTAGAGAAAATCACGCATTTCAAACTTTAAGGTTTCTAATTTGAAAAGCTTCCGTGGTTTTAATTTAGAATAATAAACTCTTAACAATTGATAGGACCAATACGTGGTCAACATGCAATGGTATTACAACACTAACATTTTCAATAGTAATTAATTAAAAGGAGATCTAAAATTCAATAACGAACCTTTTTCAAATCGACTCTTCGATATGACACGTCAGATTCAGTCATAACGTCAAGGCCGAGTTTGGGGTGTTATAGGAAGTCTAGAAATACATGCCATTATAAAACCTGTGATAGTATGATATCTCCCGACCTTGATAAGAATTTTTTACTAATAGATGTAGAAATGCTTCCAATCGAGCTAATTCTGACAGTGATGAAAATGATATTTGAGTATTTGATAGAAAAAGGGGATTGCATATGATGAGTAAAGATTTATAAAGGTACGAAATGAATGTTTGTAATGAATATATTGACGATAAAAGTCATGTTATATGTGTATATGAAAGCCAAATTTTGAGGTTTTATGACCTCTTCCCCCTTATAAGTATAGTTTTATACAGTGAAATTTACTCTATTTATATTGTGTGAAATTGAAGAGTTCGGTGGCTAAATGATTAATAATGCAGTTAGAGCTAAGAATGGGTTAGTTAGTAAAGATGATTATAAATGAGATATCAGATAATTTTTCTGAAGGTTATTCAGAATACGCAATGTTATTGTTAAGAAAGAAGTCATTCATGAGCAATCGATTTATTCAGGTATGGTTGTAACACCCCTTACCCGTATCCGTTGCTGGAACAGGGTACGAGGTATTAACAAATTATAGTATATACTATTAAACAAAACCCAACAAAAATATGGCCTGCAATTTGATCATTATAACATATGCCATTAACAATACAAAACAACTTCAAAGGCTTCGTACAAAATGATTAGTTTGATACTATAAGTAGTACTTTGAACCTAGACAATTATGACACGTAACAAAATAACTAAGTCTGCTATACATGCCATATTTCAAAATGTTGAGTTCAAATACCAAGAGTATTGATAGTGCGGGCGGATCTTCTACGATCTCTGACTCCTGTGCTAGCTAGACGACACTATAAGACAAAGGAGAGAAAAGAAAGTAAGCTTATAGCTTAGTAAGTAAGTATATAAATAACAAATAATAAATCTAATATGTTTACAACATAACTCAATTATATCATATTTTTAATTTTATTGTTTACTCCAATTTGATCAAGCTGTCCCTCCTGCGTCATGATCACTAAATAAATCATAACTCGAGTTACAAAACTCGAAATTCAAATCCGTAAAATTTCCCTGAATCTAGGCTCATAAAAATTCTTAGTAATTTGTTTATAGAATTTTTGGTTCAGCCAATTAGTACAGTTTTTTAGTTAAAGTTTCCCCTGTTACACAGCTCAACTGATCTGAACTCTGTTCATTTCAAATTGAATTTCTCTCATTACACAATTAAAATAACCATGAAACCTATTTTATTTAAAACTAGACTCAATAAGGAATTTATGAATATAAACTATATTTCTTAATTTGTTTTGTAAAAGTTTTAATGATTTTTCAAAGTTGAAACAGGGGATTACATAGTCATCCTGAGCAAGTCTCACACAATTGTAAATATCTCAAAATATAGAATTCCTTTGCTTTCTCTGTTTCTTTTATATGAAAATAGACTCATTAATATTTAATTTCACATCTCATTCAACATCTAATTAAATTCCTTCTATTTTTGGTGAATTTTCAAAATCACGTCACTGCTACTGTCCAAAACAGTTTTAATGCTAATTTCATTCTTTCACACATTCTTTATACTAACCTCATTTTAACTTACATATATATATACTACAAATCATTTTCATCACCTTTCATACATCACAAGTGTAGGTCTATGACTACAATGTCACCACAAAACCATCCCGTTGAACAATTCGGAATAATCCTCGATACTTGATAGTTTCAAACACACATTTCACCATCATATCTCATTTAATTCGGCTCTCTTGTACACATGGTGAACACTTAGTACCACTCATGCGACCTAGCCGATTTATCTCGTAGCTCTCTTGTCTACATGGTGTCCTTCACTTGGAATCACTCATGCGACCTAGCTACATTTATCTCTCACGTAGCTCTCTTGTCTACATGGGATACATCCAGTATCACACATGTGACCTAGCTACATTTATCTCTCACGTAGCTCTCTTGTCTACATGGGATACATCCCGTATCACACATGTGACCTAGCTACACTCGGCACCATACATGTGACCTAGCTACGCTCCCTCTATTTTATTCGATTTTTTCAAATGTTCAACCGGGATCTCTCTCTCTATTATTTATTTCCATTCTTTCAATAGTCGATTTATACTTCAACATCAGCTAATATATATATAATAGGCTGAAATATAAAAATGTAAATGAAATTAATGTATTATTTACATACAAACTTACTTCGGTGCAAAATATGAGAATTTTGCAATTTAGTCCAAAACTTTCTCCTTTCCCCGTTCGAGGTCGATTCCACGCCTTTCTTGATCTATAACAACATATTTAGCTCATTTAACACTCAAACTATTTATTTTAATCCAAAATCACATTATACAAAAATTACATTTTGCCCCTAACTTTACAAAATTATGATTTTGCCCCAAAGCTCGGAAATTTAATTTCAGCCCTTATTCTTATGTTTAATGACCTACTGATCATTTTTCTCTTCTATGGCAACATCAAATTCTCACTCTAACACATAGTTATGAACAATAGGTATTTTTATCGATTATGCCGCTTTTGCTCGTTTTCGTTAAAATCGCTTAGAAAAGATCGTTCCCTAACTTCAAACATTCATATTATACCATCAAACAACAAAATACATGCCTATCATTCATGGGTAAATTTTAAACATAAACCCTAATTGAACTAATGGTAGAAATAAGTAAACCGAAGCTACGAGGATTTCAAAATGTGAAGAACATTAAAAACGGGGCTTGAATTCACTTACTATGAAGCTTGAAAGTTGAAGAAACCCTAGCTATGGAGGAGAGCAATTTTCAGCAGCAACTAATGAAGATGATAACCAATTTTGTGTTATTTTTCCCATTTTATTTCATTTAATATACAAATGACCAAAATGCCCTTACTACTAAACTTCCAAAAAAATTCCCTCCACGTCCAACTTTTGTCCATAAATTAAGAATGGGTCAAATTGCTATTTAAGACCTCCTAATTAATATCCCAAAGTAATTTCATACTACAAACTTCTAAAACACGAGTTTTACAATTTATTTGATTTAGTCCCTATTCTCAACTTAAGCGCGAAATGCACAGAATTTCATCACGAAATTTTCATGAAATCATGAAATCATATCATAAACCCCAAAATAATAATAAAACGATTATTTCTATCTTGGATTTGTGGTCACGAAACCACTATTCCGATTAGGCCCTAATTCGGGTTGTCACAATGGTATTTACAAAACGAATTTACTAGAAAATTTCTTCTGAATTAGTTCTTTTAGTGAAGTGAATAATGTGATATTATTGATGACTTCAGTAGTTAGTAGAGTAGTAATAAAATCGTAAAAATATCTGAAAGCAGTTGTTATAATTGGACATGATACAGCAATTTCTTTTAAGTATTCTATATGTTCTGTTATTTTTAGAGCCATATGTGAATGTTCATTTTTAGATGTGATTCTTCTTTACATGGAAAGGTTGTTTGATTATGATATTAGAAGGAACTATTGAAAGTCTTGATAAACTATGAGCGGCACTGCTCTATCTTTCTCTGATATTCTAATCAATTATGCTAGAGTAAGCACTTGATGGAAACAATCATATGATACTGCTTTCTACTTCTATAGGTCGAAGCTCAGAATTGCAAATATGATTTATTCGTGGAAGATATTCATTGGATGAAGGTAATTATATTTACTGTTATAAATCCTGACTCGATTAGGGGAGTTCAGTAATATGAATCTTGGATCATACAAATTATTTTAGTGCACTGATAGTTACTGGAACTATTTTCAGTTTTTTTTTTCCTAATTGGAGAATACCATTAATATTAAAGTATTATTCTATTTATATGGTTGAAATGCTGACTTTATTAAGGTACTATGGTTTCAATCTGTATGATGAAAATAATTTCAAAAAATTTAAGGTTTCAGTGTTGATAATTGATAGCTATATTGAAGATACAGTTATTTCAGAAAAAAGAATGTAAGATTTGAATGGCCTGATAAATGTTAACAAATATTTGAACCTCTCCACCGAAGGAATTTTCGAGGACGAAAATTCTTAAAGGGGGAGAGTTGTCATAGCCCAAATTTTAGCGATGTAGGAAATAGTGGTTCGAGACCACCAAATTCAGCAAATGAACTCGTAAATTATATTATTTAATATTTACGAGCCAAATGTAGTTTATAAAAGATTTTTGAAATAGTAAACTATGTTTTATAAAGATTTATTTGGTTAAGAAATTGAGAAAAATAGGTATTGAGATCTTGGTGTTATAAACATACTCATAAATATTTTATGAATATTTACAGAATGTCAATAAGGTAGTATTAAAATTTCGTCAGAAAATTTTAACGTTTCGGTAGTCAATTAGATAAAAATGACTAAATTGAAAAGATGCAAAACTTGCTAAAATGATTAAATAACTTAACCATTAAATAAGAAAGGACTAAAATGGAAAATGGATCATTTTAAAATGGCCGAGGTGACATAGCGTGAAAAAAATCAAAGATTTTTATGCGAAAAGGACAAAATTGGAATTTTAACAAAAGTTACATGACCAAAGTTGATTTTAAGGATTACTAGGCCATTTATGTAATATCCCGAATTAGGGCCTAATCGGAATAGTGGTTTCGTGACCACAAATCTGAGATAGAAATAATTATTTTATGATTATTTTGAGGTCTATGATATGATTGCATGATTGTGTGAAAATTTCGTGAAGAAATTCTATGCATAAAGTGCTTACTTTGAAGTTAGGGACTAAATTGAAAAGTTGCAAAACTTGCATTCTAGAAGTTTCTAGTATGAAATTGCTTTGAAATATTAATTAGGAGGTCTTGAATAGCAATTTGACCAATTTCAAAGTTTATGGACAAATATTGGACATGAATGGAATTTTTCGAAAGTTTAGTAGTAAGGGCATTTCGGTCATTTAGGGGTAAAATGAATTAAAATACAAAATTAAAAGCCAATTTTGCTCATCTTCTTCATCATGGACGTGTATACCAAGGGAGACTCCATGGCTAGGGTTTCCAAGCTTCCAATCTCGATTGTAAGTCCGTTCTAGCCTCGTTTTTAATGATTTTTACGTTTTTGGAGTCCCGGTAACTTGATTTAGCTTATGCTAGCAATAATTCAACCTAGTGTTCATATTTTGAAAAATATCCATAGGTGAAATTTGTGTATTTTGGTGTTTTATGATAGAATATGAGGTTTTAAATTACGTTAGACAACTTGTGTTACTCGGTTTTAAGTGAAAATGAGCAAAAGGGCTTAATCGGTAAAAATACCTAATAGTCATAAGTACATGTTAGAGTGAGAATTTGATGTTGCCATAGAAGGGAAAAATGATCATCATGTCATAAAACATAAGAAAATAGGATGAAGTTTAATTTCCGAACCTTGGGGTAAAAGTGCAAATATGCAAAAGTTTAGGGGTCAAAATGAAAATTTTTAAAAATATGATTTTTGGACCCGTATGAATAGTGTGACTAATTATTAGGATAAATGTGATATTATAGATGAAGAAAATTGAGATTTGGGCTTAAATCGGGAAAATACAAGATTATGGACTAAAATGGTAAATTGTTGCTTCTGGATCGAGGTAAGTTCGTATGATAATAATAATGCAATGTTATGTTTGAATTATATTTCTTACTATTATTGCATATATTTTAAGATTTAATATATTGGAAAAGTTGATGGAATGGTGTTTATGATGTGGAAATATGACATGAAAGAATGTTACATGAAATGCAAGGAAATGATGATACATGACAAGTGATATATGTTATGTAAATTCTTAAAAGCTGGTTTGATATTTGAGTTGTGTCTTATTATACTATGAATGGACAATTGGTTCTATAGATAGTGAGATCGACACTTCGAGTAAGTTCGTACATAAATAATCTATTGATTCTTTTTATGTTATTATATTTTGATATCATATGAAGTGTGGTTGTCTATCAAATGGTTATTTGATGTAAATTATGAATTTAAATTGATTATGGACAGTTTAGTAAAATGTTGAAAAGTGAGGAATTTCCCGATTGAACATTCGGAATAAAAACGATACGAATGATCTATTGTGAGGTCGCATGTGTAGTACTAAGTGCAGGCTACTATGCATACCGAAAACAGTGATCACGTGTGTAGTACTAAGTGCAGGCTACTACGTGTACCGGATAATGGGTCACGTGTGTAGTACTAAGTGCAGGCTACTACGTGTACCAGATAATTGGTCACGTGTGTAGTCTTGAGTGCAGGCTACTACGTGTATCGGATAATTGGTCGCATGTGTAGTACTATGTGCGAGCTACTATGCGTGCAGATAGCTTTGGCTACAAGTGTGAAAATATGTGCAGGCAATTGAGTATCAGTTATTATTCCGAAGAGTTCAACGGGAAAACTGATTAAGTAAAAATACAATTGAACATGATTATATGATGAATAAGTGTAGGTATATGTTTATGAAAAATTATGAGCAATGTGCTCGATAATTGGGTGAATTTCGATAAAACAAAATGGATTAAGTGGAATTATGTAAGAATGAATTTTAGTGGTAAAACAGTGTTGGACAGTAGCAGTTGCATGACTTTGAAAATTCACTAAAACTTGTGGAAGTTGAATAAAAATGCAAATGATATATGAAAATTAAGCTTAATGAGTCTATTTTCACATGAAAGAAACAGGGGAAGAAAAATAATTCTATATTGTGTGATATTTGAATTCTTGTGAAACAGGGTCTGAATGAATTCGAGATTCCCTGTTCTGATTTTATAAATTCACCATAAATTGAAAAAAAATTATTGAGAGTCATACCTTACATGGATGCATTCCTTATTGATCCTATTTTTAAGGGAAAGAAACTGCATGGTCGTTGGAATTCTATACAGGGAGAAATTTGGTTCGTAGTGCATAGAGGTCAGAGTAGTCATACTCTGAAAAAGGGGAGACTTTAACTAATAAACTGTACTAATTGGCTAAACCAAAAATTCTGGAAATTTTATGGGAGAAATATATCTGAATCTAGTTTCAAGGAAAATTAACGAAACTAAATTTGGAGTTTTTTAGCTTCAGATATGAATGATTTAGTAACTGTAACTCGATAACATATCTTAACCTGAATATGTGTAATTGTACAATTATAGTGTTTTATCTTGAAAAGCATGATAGTAATTGCTTATTATTTTCATATAAACTTACTAAGCGTAAAGCTTACCCATCCTTTCCATTTCTTTAGTATTGGCAGGTCGGCTAGGGGTTGGAGATCGTCGGAGGCAAAATCACACTATAAAACTATCATTTTTGGGAAAATTAATTCAAATATTTGAAATATCAAGTGAGTGGCATGTATAGGAAGTTGGTTTGTGATATGTATTTTTATTATGATTTTGACCTTACATATCAGCTTGCGTTGAGTTATCGTATATGATCATGAGATGTGGTCCTTATCCATTATGGTTTACAAGTTTAATTAATCGTGCCATGTCCTACGTTTTGATGTGATGATATAGTTAACTTTGTTTGTTATGTATGTGTTCGAAAAGTTTTGAATTAAATGAAATTTTATGGCCCCGTTTTCATCTATGTGTATTGTTAAGTCTGGTAATGCCTCGTACTCTGTTTCGGCCTTGGATACAGGTAAGGGGTGTTACATTTAGTGGTATCAGAGCTATGCCTTAGTCGGTTCTCAGACTAACCTAGCATGTGTAAAAGTCTAGCTATACATGCCACTGATCCGTGATAGTGTGATGTCTTCCGACGCGTATGAGCACCGTCTTGCTTAGACAAAGGTACTCTCCAACCGAGCTGCACTGACCATGTTCAATGTGATGCGAAGGTATTTGAATAAAATTACGATTATGATGAGTCTCAATTTAGAAAAGTATTAATAAAAAATTATGATATATATATAAGTGATAACACGTGAGATGAAATGTCATGTTGTGATAAATATCCATACTTGCTTGATGCTCATATGATGTAGTGCACTTGGCTTACTTGATAAGATAAACAGGATAAATAGAAATTTGTAGAAGTATGAGTAAAAGTTCCTAATATCATGATATGAATGAAAATGTCATTTCCTTGATTGAACGTTGAATGTTGATGAATGTTAATGATGTTTTTTATGAGATAAATGATTATAATGAAATGAATTTATCTATGTTAAATTGTTTGGACTGAATTATGTGATTGTAATGATATGTATATGATGATGCACGAAATGAAAGTTGCGATTGTGATGCAAATATCTATGTTTGTTTAACCCTTATATGATATCATGAGTATGATTTGTTCGAGTAGATGAATGGATAAGTCAAGCTATCCAGAAAACATAGGGTGCATGCATAATTATACTTGACTAAATGAGATAACTAGAAAGTGGGCATTAAACCAATATGAATGTTAGTTACTCGAAATGAATGACATGATTGAGATATGATTGCTATGATGAAAACTGTGTTACATGTATATGTATATGTATATGAGAGTTGAGTCAGAGGCCCTACGACCCCTTCCCCCTTACCAAAGTGGTGTTTTATAATGGAATTTCATGAGATTTATCTTGAATAAGTTTCCGATTGAGAAACCAAAGAGTTCGATGCTAGAATAATTATAAATATGATTAGAGATTGAAGAATGAGTTGGTAAGTAAAGTTAAAGCTAGAAAAGTATCGATTGGCATAAGGATTATTGGAGCTATACCTTGTCCCAATTAAAGAATGAATTTACTTTGGTAAATTGAATTACTCGAATACAAGGTCGAGAAAAGTGTAAATCAAAATTTATTCGAACTAGTCTTCTTTAGTGAAAAGTAATATGAAATTTGTGATGGCGAAATAGTTGGGAAATGATATCCGAAATGTGTAATATCCGAGTGTGACGATTCTGGCTAGATGATTTTAGTAGTTTCTTCTAAGATGTTCTATGTGTTTATCCGTTCCCATAAATATTTCTATGGTTATTGATCTTTTGAAGAAATTTTTGTTATATGGGGATGTTTTCTAATCCTAATGTTAAACGAAAACATTAGTAGCCTGACTGGTTTATAATTTGTATTACTCTATTCCTTCAGGCCTTCCATTATATTCTGCCTAATAAAAAAATTGGTGAGAGAATATGTATGATACTATGATTCTGTTTCTTCTACTTGATACTCCATTTGATATGTATATATATGGGAAGATACATTGTTCTTGTTGCATTTGATTCCAGTGAGATTAAATGATGTTTTCTACTAGATTTCTTTCCTCTAAGGAATTATCGGGATCCTCTATATTTTCCTATGAGTTTGGTTTTCGATTTTCCCTCATAGTATCGTATCTTCGGTTTCTTTACTCTAGGTTTCTTTATTCTGGGTTTCTCTATCTAGGATTTCTTTATTCGGTTTTCTTGTTATCTTTATTCCGTAATTTGTCAACTATGACTCATGTTCGGAGTGCATTCTTCAGCTCGTGATAATAATGTCAAGTGTGGCTATACTTTTGATTTGATTTGGGTGATGTGGTGATTTCAGTATTGGGATTTTTCTAATTTTCGTGTAAGGTTTGACAACAGTAAAGGTATAAGTGATAAAAGTTCGAGTTTCAATCAGTATGGTGGATTACTTCTCTCAAGTAAGTCAATTATAGTTAATGTCTTCAATTGAGATATTTTGGTACTTGAGCTAATGCAATTGAGAAGGTTTTGATTAACGTAATGAATGAATAGTAAAGGATGGCATGATGAATTATTTTGTAACTAGAAGAAAGGATTATTTTCGAGGTTATATCAAAATTATTTTCGTAGCGGAAAGAGGAAAATGTGATAGTGAGTAGCAAACTAAAAGAGTACAATGAGGATCGACTTCTGATAATGAATTTCAGAATATATGAGAAATTAAAGAGATATATTGGAGGCACTGCCTGAGTGAAAGTTCTTCAACACTGAATATGAAATTGAGGAATCTAAGTGAAGACCACTTTTCTGGTACGATTTTCGGGGACGAAAATCCCTAAAGGGGGGGAGAATTGTAATATCCCGAATTAGGGTCTAATCAGAATAGTGGTTTTGTGACCACAAATCTGAGATAGAAATAATTATTTTATGATTATTTTGAGGTCTATGATATGATTGCATGATTGTGTGAAAATTTCGTGAAGAAATTCTATGCATAAAGTGCTTAATTTGAAGTTAGGGACTAAATTGAATAAGTTGCAAAACTTGCATTCTAGAAGTTTCCAGTATGTAATTGCTTTGAAATATTAATTAGGATGTCTTAAATATAATTTGACCAATTTCAAAGTTTATGGACAAATATTGGACATGAATGGAATTTTTGGAAAGTTTAGTAGTAAGGGCATTTCGGTCATTTAGGGATAAAATGAATTAAAATACAAAATTAAAAGCCAATTTTGCTCATCTTCTTCACCATGGACGTGTATACCAAGGAAGACTCCATGGCTAGGGTTTCCAATCTTCCAAGGTCGATTGTAAGTCCGTTCTAGCCTTGTTTTGAATGATTTTTACGTTTTTTGAGTCCCGGTAACTTCATTTAGCTTATGCTAGCAATAATTCAACCTAGGGTTCATATTTAGAAAAATACCCAGTGAAATTTGTGTATTTTGGTGTTTTATGATAGAATATGAGGTTTTAAATTATGTTAGACAACTTGTGCTACTCGGTTTTAAGTGAAAACGAGCAAAAGGGCTTAATCGGTAAAAATACCTAATAGTCATAAGTACATGTTAGAGTGAGAATTTGATGTTTCCATATAAGGGAAAAATGATCAACATGTCATAAATCATAAGAAAATATGATGAAGTTTAATTTCCGAACCTTAGGGCAAAAGTGCAAATATGCAAAAGTTTAGGGGTCAAAATGAAATTTTTTAAAAATATGATTTTTGGACCCGTATGAATAGTGTGACTAATTATTAGGATAAATGTGATATTATAGATGAAGAAAATTGAGATTTGGGCTTAAATCGGGAAAATACAAGGTTATGGACTAAAATGGTAAATTGTTGCTTCTGGATCGAGGTAAGTTCGTATGATAATAATAATGCAATGTTATGTTTGAATTATATTTCTTACTATTATTGCATATATTTTAAGATTTAATATATTGGAAAAGTTGATGGAATGGTGTTTATGATGTGGAAATATGACATGAAAGAATGTTACATGAAATGCAAGGAAATGATGATACATGACAAGTGATATATGAAATATGTGATATATGTTATGTAAATTCTTAAAAGCTGGTTTGATATTTGAGTTGTGTCTTATTATACTATGAATGGACAATTGGTTCTATGGATAGTGAGATCGACACTTCGAGTAAGTTCGTACATAAATAATCTATTGATTCTTTTTATGTTATTATATTTTGATATCATATGAAGTGTGGTTGTCTATCAAATGGTTATTTGATGTAAATTATGAATTTAAATTGATTACAGACAGTTTAGTAAAATGTTGAAAAGTGAGGAATTTCCCGATTGAACCTTCGGAATAAAAACGATACGAATGATCTATTGTGAGGTCGCATGTGTAGTACTAAGTGCAGGCTACTATGCATACCCGAAAACAGTGATCACGTGTGCAGTACTAAGTGCAGGCTACTACGTGTACTGGATAATTGGTCACGTGTGTAGTACTAAGTGCAGGCTACTACGTGTACCGGATAATTGGTCGCATGTGTAGTACTATGTGCAGGCTACTATGCGTACCAGATAGCTTTGGCTACAAGTGTGAAAATATGTGCAGGCAATTGAGTATCAGTTATTATTCCGAAGAGTTCAACGGGAAAATCGATTAGGTAAAAATAAAATTGAACATGATTATATGATGAATAAGTGTAGGTATATGTTTATGAAAAATTATGAGCAATGTGCTCGATAATTGGGTGAATTTCGATAAGACAAAATGGATTAAGTGGAATTATGTAAGAATGAATTTTAGTGGTAAAATAGTGTTGGACAGCAGTAGTTTCATGATTTCGAAAATTCACTAAAAATTGTGGAAGTTGAATAAAAATGCAAATGATATATGAAAATAAAGCTTAATGAGTCTATTTTCACAGGAAAGAAACAGGGGAAGAAAAGGAATTCTATATTGTGTGATATTTGAATTCTTGTGAAATAGGTTCTGATTGAATTCGAGATTCCATGTTCTGACTTTAGAAATTCACCATAAATTGTAAAAAAATTATTAAGAGTCATACCTTACATGGATGGATTCCTTATTGAGTCTATTTTTAATGGAAAGAAACTGTATGGTCTTTGAAATTCTGTACAGGGAGAAATTTGGTTTGTAGTGCACAGAGATCAGAGTAGTTGTACTCTGAAACAGGGGAGAATTTAACTAATAAACTGTACTAATTGGCTAAACCAAAAATTCTGGAAATTTTATGGGAGATATATATATGAATCGAGCTTCAAGGAAAATTAACGAAACTAAATTTGGAGTTTTGTAGCTTCAGATATGAATGATTTAGTAACTGTAACTCGATAACACATCTTAACCTGAATATGTGTAATTGTACAATTATAGTGTTTTATCTTGAAAAGCATGGTAGTAATTGCTTATTATTTTCATATGAACTTACTAAGCGTAAAGCTTACCCATCCTTTCCATTTCTTTAGTATTGGCAGGTCGGCTCGGGGTTGGAGATCGTCGGAGGCAAAATCACACTATCAAACTATCATTTTTGGGAAAATTAATTCAAATATTAGAAATATCAAGTGAGTGGCATGTATAGGAAGTTGGTTTGTGATATGTATTTTTATCATGATTTTGACCTTACGTATCAGTCTGCGTTGAGTTATCGTATATGATCATGAGATGTGGTCCTTATCCATTATGGTTTATAAGTTTAATTAATCGTGCCATGTCCTACGTTTTGATGTGATGATATAGTTAGCTTTGTTTGTTATGCATGTGTTCGAAAAGTTTTGAATTAAATGAAATTTTATGGCCCCATTTTCGTCTATGTGTATTGTTAAGTCTAGTAATGCCTCGTACTCTGTTCCGGCCTTGGATACGGGTAAGGGGTGTTACAATTTAGTCTTCAACTTTTTGTCGAAAATAGCCATGGAAGAGGGTTTTGAGCTGGTCATTCATATTTTTGCTTCAATTAAGTTCAATTCTTACTTTTTCCTTGAAATTTTTATATTTTAGACTTTTACAATTAGGTCCAACTTAGTATTCTATTAGTTTTTTATCATGTTGAAAATTTTGGAAATTACCATTGACAAATTCATATGATTTTTGTTATTTGATGATGAAATTGAGATGCTAATGGATTTTTAAAGGTGTTTTATTAAAGAATTTTGGATGAAAATATGTTTTAGGGGTTAAATTGAAAAGTGTTGAATCTATGCTAAATTCTGAAATTTCATGAATTCATGGGCTGTGATTGGTATGTATGAGAATAACTAGGCTTGGAATAATGATTAATTTGCAAGAATTTCATTTTCCGAGCCTAGGGATGAAATCGTCATGTATTAAAAGTTAGGGGAAAATGGTAATCAACATTTTGCACTAAAACAGTTTTGGACACCAGCAGTAGTCTAACTTTACAAAAATCACCAAACATTGTGGAAATCAGATTAAAGCTTATTCAGTCTAGTTTCTCATAGAAGAAATGGTGTAAGCAATGGAATTGTAAATCATGAGATATAATAAGTTTTGTGAGATAAGGTCAGAATGATTTCGAGTTCCCCTGTTCTTACTTTGGAAAATCATAAAAAATTGTAAAAAAATAATTATGGTTTTAAATTTATATTTTTAAATCATTAATGAGTCTATTTTCGAGAGAAATAAACGGGAATATCATTCAAATTCTGTGTTAAGAGATAAATAATTTTTAGTAAGAAAAGGTCAAAGCTGTCAAACAATAGAACAGGGATAAATTTGAAGATTTTACTGTACTAATCAGCTAAACTATAAATTCTGGAATTTTTATGGTAGAAGGAAATATGAATCTAGTTTCAAAAACATCAAGCGGATCTTAATTTGGAGTTTTGTAGCTCAAGATAAAAATAATTTAGTGACTATGACATGGATGGACAGCTTTGAATATACATATAAGCAAGTAGTGAAATTATAGATAATGTTACTTATAAGTGTGATATATATACATTAAGGATGTGGAATGGAGAGGAGGAGGAGGAAAATATATGAATGACTTGTGTATAAATTGATCACATGCCCGATTATAATCGATAAGCGTTGAATCAGAAATGATATAATGTTTTATTTCATATGTTCGTTATAAATTGTAAATATTGTAAAAGTATGAAAATTGAATTAAATGTTCAAATTGAGTAGAATGCAGGGTTGGGGTACTTTTGTTCAGTGGCTAAGAAGAATTGACGGAAAAGACCATGGTTGAATCATGGCAAGATGTGATTATGTGATTTCCTTATAAGATCATAGCTGGGCTATGGCATCAGTATGTGATTATGTGATTCCGTATAAGACTATAGGTGGGCTATGGCATCGTTATGTGATTATTGGATTCTGTGTAAGACCATAGCTGGTCTATGGCATCGATATGTGATATGTGATTACGTGTAAGACCATAGTTGGTCTATGGCATCGATATGTTAATATGTGTAAGACCATAACTGGGCTATGGAATTATTATGTGAAGATGTGTAAGGCCATAGTTGGACTATGGCATCTAGGAAACGAAGTACTCAATTCCGTAAGACGTTCACTAATTTGACAAAGTTTGTTAAGTGCTACATGGAACTATGTGATATAAGGAAGTACGAGTTGATAAGACATGAGTATAGAACTTGGTTGATGAATGAATTCATTTGTGATTATATATTTGTACATCTTGAGTGTACTATCGGTATGAATTGGTATTTCAAATGATTTAATGAATAAAGTTTCGATATGGAACAATATAAACACGAGACAAATAATTATGAAATTGAACTCGAGATTCATGAAAATGATGGTTATTGATATATGGAGACATAAGACTATGGTATATGAACATAGAATATGTTTGATAAATATGTTCATTCATAATTATGGAATTATATATCTCATATGTCTTGTTTGCATAAAGATGATATTTCAAATACTTTGATGAGTAAAGTTCAAATATAAAATAGTATGAAATCAAGACGAGTTGTTATGAAAATATATTTAAAATACAGAGATATGGTTGCTATATGTTATATAATTACATAATGTGAAATTGTCTATATATATAAGAAATTTAATGAGAGCTGAGCCCAATAGAGGGACATTATAAATATATTCAGAATATGAATAGTCAAATGACTCGGTTTAATGAAAAATGGTTCTGTAAACTCTGGTAATGCCTCGTACCTTATTCTGGAGATGGTATGGGTAGGGGGTGTTACACATTTTAAGTTTTATTCGTTTTTATTCTGGTTATATACATATTAAGCTTTACTGAAATTTTACTATCTGGATTTTAAATGATTAAATGTTTCGATTCGATGTGACAACTTGCTTTGTAAAAAAAAAATTACCTACGATCACCCCTGTGCTCAATGTGACATCCGAGATTTGGTCTAAACTTCTAGGCCGGGTTTAGGGTGTTACAAGGTTAGGAGTGTGTTTACGATGTGGGTCGATGGAGTATCGTATTAGAGATTGCCTACAGTGTTCTAATCAAATGCAAGCTCCAACTTTGGGTTTTGTTCAGCCTTAGAGGGAAGTTCAGCAGCCGCCTTGGTCCGGCCAGGAGTGGTAATGGTATGGGTATAGGAAAAACAGCATCGGGCAAAGGTTCTAATCAGACTGAGGAGAGGTAGCCTGCGCTGGTGTGATTACGGATACGGTCCTTATTTATGATGTTCCTTATTTTGCACTGATAGACATACGGTCAACACATTCATATGTAGCTAACTCTATTTTTGTAAACTTGGGGATTCTTGTTGAGAGTACTTCTTCTGATATTTCTGTATTGAGTCCATTTGATACATGCACGGGAACGATTGAAGTGCATTTTAAGTTCATTAAGTGGACGAAACTCTAAGTTGCTCATTTCAAGAGAGAATGTAATTGAAATTCTCATCTAGTTTATAACATGTGCTAGATCAAAGAAGTTTAAAGAGGTGATGATAGGCCTGATTCAGCAAGTTTTGGCTGAACATGAGATGTCCAACCCTTATTGGACCCAAAATAACGTCCCAAGTCCATGCAATGTTTTGTATGTGGCTGTTTGTTTAGTTTAATTAATTTTACAGCTTTTAATTATGTCTTGTTTATTATATGCATCTTTAATTAATGTCTTGCATTATTAATCTACATCTTTTAATTGTGGCATGCACTATGTGTTCTGCATTTAATAAAGTCATGCATTATGTAGCTCTCATGTTAGTTAAGTTTGCATCATAAATTATGACATGCATTATGTAACTCCCATGTTAGTTAAAGTTTGAATCATTAAATTAAATCATGCATTAAGTAACTCATTTGTTCATTTAGTTAGCATCTTAGACCATGTATTTAAGCATCCTAGTTGTTAAATATGATTGAGTTTGTTTATGTAAGTATGTTATGTGATTTGGATGTTACTTTTCAATGAATAAATTAAAGTGTGTTTATTTTCATTTTAAATAAGGTGATTTAAATTGCATGTTCAATTAATTCATGTGCATGAGTGTTATTAAATATGTTGTTTTTATTAGTGTTTTAAGTTATTATTTAATCTTAAATATCTATTTTACAGGTGACTTTTCATATGATTAAAGACTATTCATAGTTAGATAGTTCAAAGCTTTTAAAAGAACGTTAAGGAGCTGTTTAAAGGACCAAAAGACTTGTTTGTTATTTTAGTTTATAGAAATCGAGTTATAATCTTTCATATCATTGGTTCATTGCTAAGTGTCCATTTCGTGCAAGTTATCCATCAAACACCATTTCCATCCTTTCCGTCGAAACAATAACCATTAATCCCATTTTCACCTTAAAGTTTATTTCAAAATGATACGGCATTAGATGATCGGGCAACTGAACATATTGTAATGAAATTCATGATTACGAGCCCACATCACTATCACGTCAATCTGTTCAGATGAATAGACTGTATAGGAATGTACAGTTGAAAGTACAGGGGGTTCTGTTTTTGGCTAATCTGATGGAGCTACCATTCAGAAAATTTGATTTGATTTTAGGTATGGACTGGCTTGTGGAGCATTGAGTTAGTTTGGATTGTGCTACTAAAAGAGTATTTTTATGATCTAGAAATAATGTGGAGGTGATTGTGATCTCCGCCCTTGTGGTTGAAAACTGGTTCGAAAAGGGTGTGAAGTGTATCTGGCCTATGTAAGTGATTTAACTTCTATGGACTCTTTTTTTTTTGGGAGCATCCAAACAGTTGAGGAATTTTTAGATATTTTCCCCTAGGAATTACCAGGTTTACCTCTGAATTGAGAAGTTGAGTTCGATATTGAGCTTCTATCAGGTACAGCTTCGGTGTCCATCACTCCGTATCGAATGGCATCATAGGTGCTGATGGAGCTAAAGGCTTAGCTTTAGGAGCTCCTAGATCATGGATTAATTCATCCGAATGTGTTTTCGATGGGAGCACTAATTTTGTTTGTAAAGAAAAGGAATGGTACCATGAGAATGTGGATCGACAACTAACAATTGAATAAGTATCCACTTCCGAGGATCGACAACCTGTTTGATTAGTTTTGTGGGGCTTCAGTATTTTCATAGATAGATCTTCGTTCTGGGTATCATTAGCTTAAAGTTAAGGAAGTTGATGTTCACAAGACTGCTTTTAGGACTCGTTATGGGCATTACGAGTTCTTAGTCATGCCCTTTGGGTTGACAAATGCTCTGGCTGTATTCATGGATCTAATGAACTGGGTTTTCCAACTATATTTGGATCAGTTCGTCCTTGTCTTCATCGATGACATTCTGGTCTACTTTAAAATAGAAGATGATCATGATGAGCATCTTAGAGTAGTTCTTCAGATTCTGCCAGAGAAACAGTTCTACGCTAAGTTGAGCAAGCGTGTAACACCCCAAACCCAGCCTGGACGTTATGGCCGAATCTGGCGTGTTACATTGATGTGTTTTAGCGAAAACCTTGTTTTCATTGAAAACCCTTCCTTGAAAAAAAATATGAAACCTTAGTAAACTTATTAAACTCTCTTTTCAATCACAAAAACCTATTTATAACATATGATTTCATGAAAACCTGTCATTTTGAAATTTAGTTATGGAAACGTAGTTTATAAAAAAAACTATGGTTTAGAAAATCCATGTTCAACTTCTCGTAATTACAACGCATAAAAATAATAATCCAAATAATAACAAAAAGGAAACCTTATTACATTCCAGTCTGAAAAGTACTTAATAAAATAAATAACTTATATGCTTTTAAAAGAGAAACAAGTCCAAGTTGTCTTGCTAGCTGTCCACTCAGAGTCCCTCCAAACATCGAACCTCCTACTGAGATCACCTGAAAATAAAATAAAAGAGGGGATGAGTTTTCGCAAACTCAGTGTGTACAACCCTCGACGAGTAACAAGCATTCAATATTCACCATACATCAAACATGCAATGCAATACAGTGCAATCCCATCCTAATAATCCATCTACTACACACCGGCTCCTTCCCCCGATACATATCATGTGGGGATATAAATATCGACCCACCCAACTGATACACATTCATGGTAGCCCGGTTGTGGAACCACCTTCATTTATTCATTGGGCTAAAAGCCGTCGGTGGATCCACGATTGTCAAGCAACCATGCGATCCTCATATACTTCCTGCATTCCATATTTCCCAACCCATATGCAACCTAAGCAGAATATCATATGTATGCAGTAGATATGCATGTCATATCCATAAAAATTACATTCAACACATAGGGCCATTTTGGTCATCTTCACCCTTAAGGGCATTTTGGTAATTTTCCTATTTACGATTTTCACTTACCTTGGCCTGTTAACAAATCCCGTGAGCTAAGATGAACGAGTACTATGCACCAGGTAGGGTTCCAGAGAAGAGGAGGTGAGTCATTAAGACCATTTAAGTACCAAGCTCTCCCTAAATCCAATCCTAGACATGCATATACCCGTTGCCACACCTTAACCCTCTAACTTGTCCATGGTCACATTAAATTAATTAAGTTTTATGTAGTCATCATATACTACACCCAAAACCCCTTACAAAGCCCAGACAAATTCGAATAACTGTATATGGCCCACTAGACCCAACTATATTCACATGGCCTATTAGGCCCAAATCACATTTATATGGCCCTTTAGGCCAAATCACATTTATGTGGCCCATTAAGCCTAAATCACATTATATTCATGCTCACATACAAATTTCTATCACATAGCATCTATGATCAATTTTTTGGCCTATTATGGGCCCAACAGCCCATCGGGCCCATTAAGCCTATTCTAGCTCGGTTGGCTAATTCAAAGCCCAAGTCCATGTAGTCACCCATGGGCCTCAGATAACCTATTAGTTTTCTCCTCATGAGTTTTCGCGCACTCGCAAGACTACCTTAGCCAAACTTTCAGCTTTTCAGCTTTTCGGCATTTTGGCTTTTGCCGATCTACTTGTGTGTGCAGTGTATGTACACACCTGGTAAGCAAGCGTGCTGCGATTCCCTTAGTCACCAACCTACAAACGATATCACCCTTCAATTAATCGTATGCTTAATACATATTTACCCAGAAATCGAAACCTCACCTTAACCTTACCTTGAACACCAATCCCTAATAGCTTTTCTTTAATCACGTACTCCCTAGATCTGCATTAATCATACTAATTAAAACCAAATACTAGGGGACTAGCATCCAACATAATTCACCCCCTTATCTCACTTAAGACTATTCGGCCAACCTTAGGCAATAAGAGAGGAATACTTACCAAAACCGTAAAACACCTAAGGAGCAATTCGACAGAGAGCTAAAATCTGAGATCCGATACTAATTCCCTACCGAAGTTGATTAAAAAAGAATAAGGGCGGGGAGTAATCGATATTAACAATACTAGCCGAAAAAGAGATAAGGTACTTACCCTAAAAGAGTAATCGGCCCAAGGGAGATTCGGCTTTTCGGCTTTCAAACTAATATGGTGAATAAGGTTTATTTGGCACAAATTAAAGAAGAAGGGTAGACGAAAGAATCAGCTAACCCAAAGGGTAAATCAAAAGAGATCTGAGGAGAGAAAGAATGGCAAAAGAATCAGCTAGCAAAGATGGAAAAGCCAATTGGCACTAAAAAAAATGAAGAATTTGGCATTAGCCTAGGATCCCAAACTCAGCACATATTTACAGCCTCTAGCCAAATTGCCTGACCCTCAATTCCCAATTCAGCTCCATCACTTCCCCCTTCTCATCTCCTCATTTTTCTCCCTGATAACTCCCCAATCTATTTCCTAAATTTTCTTTTCTGAACACTCCCCTTAGAGTCCATCTTCACGCCACTTCCAACCTTCTAGAAGGCCAAAATTAAACTCCTAAAAATACTAAGCTAGGATTCGAACCTCGGATCTCCTTTCTAGCTACTAACACCACTTCCCTACACCTTAAGTGGCGTCACTTAGCCACTCCTCCACAAGGCTTTTTGATGCCATTTTCCCCTATCTTTATTTAAAAGCCCAACTACTGCCAACCCTGATTCTTTTAATAATTAAATTAAAATTCATCCACCACAAAACTCGAACCCAGAACTTCTCCAACAAACCTAGACACTTCAAATTCCTTAAACCCTTAAAGCCAACATGTAATTTGTCATTTTCTTGCTCACTTAAAAATTTTATGAAACCTAAAGCCCAAAGCCCAATTCATCTAGGCCCAAAATTTGGGGCGTTACAAAGTGTGAGTTCTGGTTAAGGGAGGTGTCATTTCTTGGGCATGTGGCTTCTGTAAAGGGGATCTGAGTTGATCCTAGAAAGATTGAGGCTGTACATGATTGGAAACAACCTAAAAATGTTTCTAAGATTCACAGTTTTCTGGGTCTTACGGGCTATTATCGAAGATTTGTTAAGGGTTCTCGTTGATTGCAGCTCCTCTGACTAAGTTGTTGCAAAAGAACGCTTCTTTTATCTGGACTAATGAGTAATAATTGAGCTTTGAGAAGCTCGAATCTGTTTTGACTCAGGCTCCTGTTCTAATACAGATTGAATCTGGTAAAGAGTTCAAGGTATATAGTGATGCGTCGCATGTCAGTTTGAGATGTGTTCTGATACAATATGGTAAGGTTGTGGCTCATGCTTCCCAAAAACTTAAGCTACATAAAAGGAATTATCTGACGCATGATCTCGAGCTAGCTACTGTGGTTTTTGCCTTAAATATTTGGGGGCACTATCTGTATGGTGAAAGGTGTATCATTTACAGCAACCACAAAAGCCGTAAGTATCTCCTTACCTAAAGAAGTTAAACCTTAGGTAGCGTAGATGGATTGAACTGCTCAAGGATTACAACCACACTATAAAGTATCATTTCGGTAAACCCAATGTGGTGGTTGACGCTTTTAGTTGTAGAGCAATGTCCGATTTGAGGGCAATGTTTGTTTGCCTAAGTTTGTTTGATGATGAGGGTCTACTGGATGAGTTACAAATTAAGCCGACTTGGATTGATCAGATTTGAGATAAAGAGTTGGGGGATGATTCTCTAGTTCTGCGTTTCTGTCAAAGAGAGGATGGTAGTACGTCTAATTTAGGGATAAATAGTGATGGGGTTCTATGTTTTCGAGGTCGAGTTTGTAAACAGAATGATATTTATTTGAGACAGTCTATTCTGAGGGAAGCACATAGTAGCCCTTATGCTATGCATCCTAGTGGAAATAAGATGTATCGAGATCTTCATGAACTGTATTGGTGGTCGGGGTTGAAATGATAGGTAACAAATTTTGTTTCTCGTTGTCTGACGTGCCAGCCAGTTAAGGCTAAGCATTAGTTTCCTTTGGGTTTGCTTCAACCTGTTAAGAATCCTATGTGGAAATGGGAACGTGTGGCAATGGACTTCGTTAGTGGGTTGCCCTTAACACTTACTAAGAAGGATTCTGTATGGGTCATCGTGCATGGGTTATATGTTTCTGAGATCGTGAGACTTCATGAGGTACCAGTCTCAATTATTTCTGATAGAGATCCTCGTTTTACTTCTCAATTTAAGAGAAAACTTCACGAGGCTCTGGGTTTGAGGTTGGATTTCAGTGTTACGTTCCATCTTCTAACAGATGGTCAATTTGAGAAGGTGATTTAGATATTGGGGGATATGTTTCGGAGTAGTTTAATCAATTTTTGAGGTAGTTGGGAGGATGTTCTACCATTAGCCAAGTTTGCCTACAATAACAGTTTCCAATGTAGTATTCAGATGGCACCTCATGAGGGTCTATACGGTTGTAAGTGTCGTACTCCATTGTGTTGGACTGAGCTAGGTGAGTGATAGGTTTTGAGTCTTGAGTTGGTTTCTGAGACTGAAGACCAAGTTAAACTAATTCGGGATTGTCTTAAAGCACCTTTTGACAGGCAGAAGTCCTATGCGGATTTGAAAAGAAGGGACATTAAATATTTTATGGGGGATTGTGTGTTCCTTAAGGTATCGCCTTGGAAGAAAGTTATACATTTTGGTCGTAAAGACAAGTTAAGCCCTAGGTTCATTGGGTTGTATCAGATTCTGAAACGTGTGGGACTGGTATCTTATTAGTTAGAGCTACCTCCAGAGTTAGACCGTATTCATGATGTTTTTCACGTCTCCATGTTGAAGGTGGTATCTGTCGGACCCATCTCATATTGTTCCTATTAAAGAGATAGATGTTAGACCATATTTGACTTTTGAGGAGGAGCTAGTTTAGATTCTGGATCGAGATGTGAAAGTTTTAAGGAGGAAGTCTATTCTGTTAGTTAAGGTTCAGTGGCAGAATCACGGCACTGAGGAAACCACGTGGGAACCTGAGGACTTGATTCATCAGCAATATCCGCATTTGTTTGAATCAGGTAAATTTCGAGGCCAAAATTTCTTTTAGGGGAGAGTTGTAACATCCTAAAAGTCTTGATTCGTTAATTTTGTTCATAAGTAAGTATGTGTTGCAGTGGTTAAGTGATTTGCGGTGTGAGTGTGAGGTTGTGAGTTCGAGTCTCGGTATACGTAGCTTGGATTATTCTATTTTGTTAATAGTTTTGTTAGACTTTGCTGTAGAGGAAGTTGGGTTTGTTTAAAACTATAGGAAGTGATGTAATAAAGATGGGAGTTAGTGGGTAGTGGTTGGTTAGGATTGGTTTTTATTATTATTATTTTGTTATTTCTTTTGTTTGGAAAAAAAAAGAGGAAATATACCAAAATCCCTCCCCTTTTATACGTTTACTTTTGTTTTTTTCCCCACATTATTTTTTCTTTTTCCCACAATATTGTATCTTCTTTTTTCATGTGAGTTGGGTAGAAAAAATTGTTCTTTTTCATTTTTGATCTTTAGTGCCTTACTTTCCTTGTTATTTCTATTTAAGCACGATAGCGGTGTTCAATTGTGTAAGTTCATCTCATTATCTTGTGTTAGAAGGGTTTTCGATTGTGTTGAGGTGAGGTGGGTTTTGCATCAATGATAACCAATTGATTGGTTTTAGGTGAAGTTTATGAAGCAAACAATTCATCGGTGAATTAAGATTTGTGTGGTGCTACCTACACGCAAGGGTAAGTATTTGAAACTGTTATAAGTGCAATCTTTTAGGTGAATTTGCTTATGGTTTCGTTGTAGTTGAGTGGTTACTCGATAAAAATTGAGGAGTTAAGATTGATTCTGGATGTTTTATTGTCGATTTTGAGGTTTTGGATTCTCGTGGGAGCGTTTGCATCAAAATCAGGATAGGTGTTTAACAAAAACGCGAGAAAACGACGATCGGTGAAAGCCAAAAATTGGGTCTATCGATGCCACACGGCTGTGTGCCTGGCCGTGTGGTAGGCTGTGTGTGAGGTCATGTATAACACACGACCTAGGCCATTTTGGGCCGTGTGGGCCACACAGGCGTGTGGGCCGTGTGTCAGGCCATGTAGGCCACACGTTCAGGGCTATTTTGGGCATGTGGACTCACATGGCCATGGAGGCTCAAATTTTTGAATTTTTCCTAGGGTTGTACACATTGTTTTGGTAGACTATGGGCTTTTCGTAGGGTCAGTTTGTGTTATTATAAGCCTTAAAGCATGGAAACTGCTAATCTGTGAATATGAACAAGACGTGAACAATACATAAACACATATAATGAAATGCGATATGTTTGAACTGTTATGTATAAACATGTTTAGTATTTGTTATATGAGTATGCATGTGACTTACCTGTGGGTATCTATTATTCTGATTTATTTGATATTCTGTCTATATTTGGTTATGGGGTGGGTTTGTATTATGAGGAAGTGTTCTGTGTAAGGTAATCCACACCATTATACTGGTAGCACTACTGTGAATTTTTTGAAAAGTGTCGTATAGACACTATGCGTTGTGTAAGGCTAGGTGGGTGTTTTATACCCCACGTGGTGTGTTGGGATGGTCGGAGTTGATATGTAGAGGATGAGGGTAGGATTATGCATATTTGTATTTGTACGATTCTGTATAAATATGATTTTTCAAAAGATTTTACATATGTATCTATTCTACCATGAGATTGAATCTGACTTCTGTTTTTATATATGCGTTACACACGGAGTTATCAAAACTCACTCTCTATTTGCCTATTCTATTTAGGTAACCTTCAGACTTAGGCGGGCCGGTGCGATTAAAGCTCAGATGTGACCATTTTTCCGTAAAACTTCATTTTCATAAGAAAATTGCTTAATTTTCTTGTTTTTTTAGTGTTTGTAATTTTAGGACTCTCCATACTTTTGGGACTGTTTTCAGTTTCAGATTTTGGTTTTGGCTTTAGCGTAGCGAATGATAAAACAGTATTTTCAAAAACTACAACTTTTCTAAAATAACGGCTTTCAAAGTAACAATTTGAATTACTAAAAATATAATGTTTTATGAAACTACGCTACAAAATACTAATTTGAATTGGTTGTAATAAACAAACAACGATTTTAAATTAAATAAGCATATCAACACATTTTCCAAACAAATCGGGCTTACTAGGTAACAACGGTTTACGATGACTTGCAAATAACATGGAAGTCGTTTTATAAATTTTCTTCGTAATGCTACCAGATTTGGCCATAACATCTAGGCCGGGTTTGGGGTGTTGCGTTTATTCTTTCCATAACACTTACACACTTAACATGTAATTATTCTGTAATTCATCTTTCGTTTCAAACTTTCATATAAACATATCATCTCAGAATCACTTACTTTCACTAAACAATGTGAAAAAATACATAAATAGATTAATCATACCTTTTAATCATTTATGAAGCACTTATAGGATTTGTACTGAAAATGGTTCATCGTTCACTTCGTACTATAATAATTCAATCCAAACTCATTCCTCTATGTATATAAACATCTATATTTAACCGTATAATCATTAATGTAATTATACTTACACATGATGAAGTAGTTCATTGAATATTTAACATTTACTAATATCTTGAGTATACATTAGCCTTTAAGCATATAAATAATTTTGTAAATTCATTATCATTTAGTCTAATGAACTAATAAATTGACTTGGATGCTCGGGTAACTACACCACACTAGAGGCATCATAGATGTATAATAAGAGCACCGCGGTGTAGAAAGGGGCACCAATGTGCAAACAAGGGCACCATAGTACGAACAGGGACACCGAAGTGTATACAGAGGCACCAAAGTGCAAATACCGTACAAGCATGCATACTAACTCGATTGGCATGCTAATTGTATCATAATCATTTACTATGTCCAAATGAGCATTTTAACAAAATTATAACTTTCATGAATCAGAGGCACTTCCATATTTCTCAATACACATGCTATAACAATTCATAATCATTCCAAAATCATATATATCATATTTCATAAATATTCAATAGTTGTCAAAAAAATCCTTTCTCACCTTATATTTAGTTACAATACTTCGATTTTCAACTCACATTTTAAACATCATATATATACATTCATAAGTCAACAGTAACATAATATATATATGTACAATTCTATACCTACGAACTTGCCTCGACAATTACAGTAGTAAAACAAGGTCGACGACTGACCGACATATTAGCTTTTCCTCTGTTTTGATTCGTTTCTAGATCTAAATAATAAATTTTCATTCAATTAATATTATTCTAGCACTTAAAAAATATGTTTAATACAATTAAGTCTTTCCATAATCATTTTACAAATTTATCCCAATATTTTACCTTTTATGCAATTTAGTCCCTACGCCCCAATCTTGCAATTTAACCAAGTTTAACTAAAGTCAAACTCAACTGAATAGTATAACAGTTCACTACAACCCATATTTGCTGTTATTTAACATCAAATCATTGTACTTTTACTAATTTTACATTTTAGTCATTAAACACTAAAATTACCAAAAACTACTTAATAAAATATGTCTATTTAACAACAAAGCTTAAAAATATATCATAAGCATAAAAAAATATTACAAATTCATCAATGGCATGTTTTACAATCTTTAAAAATTTTGAAAATGGAGATACGAGTTAGTTGGACGTAGTTGCAACGATCTCAAAAACATAAAAATTACTAAAAATGGGCTTCAATTTCATACCATGCAAAGGAGAATGGCTTGACACAAAGCTTGGTGTTCTTCAACTATTGAGTTTCGATTCCAAAACCATGAAAATGAAGATATGATGATTATAACTTTTGTTTTATTCCTTTATTATTATTTTGACATATAAAATCTTTTAATTAAAACATTTTAAATACAAAGTATTTCTTATTTTTCCACCCACTAACCGTACATCACAATAATTAAGGTGTATTTGCACTTTAAAACCTTCACTTCATACTTTCATAACTATTTAATACAAATAAACTTATAGCGATTAATTTTTGCATTCTTTACAATTTAGTCCTTTTTAATTAATTAACTATCTAGACATTAAAATTTCTTAATCAAATTTTAATACAACCTTAATAACACTTCTTAAATATTTTTTAAAATATTTACGACTTGATTTATAGAAACAAGGTCCCGATACCTCATTTTCTAAAACCACTTGACTTTAGGGACATACCACTTGAACCTAATTATTCTTTCATTTAACATAATTCATTAAATCAAAATTTATCATTATAATATATTCGACTTGTAAATATTAAGTGATAATATTTATGGACTTACTCATCGAATTTGTGGCTCCGAAACTACTGTTTCTGATACTACTGAAAAACGAGTTGTTACAACTCTCCCCTCTTACGAAAATTTGGTTCTCAAAATTTCTCACTTGATAACAGCTATTCAGATCAAGTTTTTCTTTCTCATTTTCAAGGGTAGTCCAAAAAATGAAATCTATCATAACCCATTCCCCACCAAAATTCATACTAGAATGTAATATTACAAACAGTACTTGATAATTTCTCTTGACTTATAGACATAACAGATATATCAAAATAAACTCTGAAATTTCACTTTTTATCCCCCAGCACCAGTACCTTAGTCTCAAGGCATTATTCACTTTATTGCTAACTAATTTAGATCGAATAGACAATATCCTGATCCTCCTATAAGATGTGCTATAAAATCCCAGAATTAGTTAGTGTACAAAATTAAATGTTTTTCTTTGTATCTCAAAGAACTAACGATTCGACCCTCAACCTCATGATACTTAAACCATCTTAATTTAGGATCATCTGAATGAAACATTACTGTAAACAATAAATTCTTCTCTGGTTGAGGCTAAAGTAGATATCTGACTTAACTGAACAACTCTGATATTTTCCTGTCATAGCTTCACCATTAGTAGTACAACTACCGAGAAATTTCTAGTAAATTTTCTATCAAAACGTAACCGAAAAACCCAAATCATTAGGTTCTAGACATATTAGTTAATTCATAGAGTTTAGCTAAAATTCATAATTTTCATCACAGATTCTAAATGATGTTTCCGATACATCTACATATGTTGCTTTCAACTGATAACAATTTTGGTTACTCTGACCAAGCTAACTTATTGCTCCATCAGGCTAACATATCAGGGTTCTACATTCTATTCATGAAAAGCTTCAAATAGTATCATTTAATTACAAGTATGATAGCTACTATTACCAGAACGAATTTAACCCATAATAACATTTTCCAACTATCTCTGATTTGGTTAATATATCCCTGTATCATGTCTACTAGAATATGAGTTTCTTATTCTGACTGTTCGTCTACTTGCCCATAATTTTAAGAAGTTTATTCCCGAATCTAGAGATAAGCTCAAATACATATAACTCACTAGCTCCTCAAGTGAATAATCCATTCTGACTAAAACGATTGAGTCAATTTTATCAACTTGATAATAACAATTCAATTCAATTCTTTCTTCTTGTCGTCAGGATAATCTAGACATAAAATTTATTATAACTCCCTCATAATACCAATTAAAAATCATAACAAACTATATTAGTTAATACGAAACATAACCTCTAGTTTTGACTTGTTGACATTGTAACAGTCCGCTTTTCAGTGGTGTTGGAAATAATGGTTTCGGGGCCACCAAATTCAATGAGTAAGTTTGTAAACATTATTAATTAATATTTATGAGTCAAACATGGTTTTAAAAGGGTCTTTAATATAGTGATTTTCATTATATAAGCGAGTTATTAAGTTTAAGTGGTAAGGTCAAGTGGTTTTAAAAAATGAGGTTTTGGGACCTCGTTTCTATAAATCGAGTCGTAAATATTTTTATAAATATTTACGAAGTGTTATTAAGGTGGTATTAATGTTTCATTGAGAAATTTTAATGTTTCAATAGTTAATTAATTAAAAAGGACTAAATCATAAAGTATGTAAAATTTGATCACTATTTGAATTGAGTGATTAAATGGTTAATTGAATAAAAGAAAAGGGGCCTAAATGGTAATTAGACCATTGAAGAGGTTAGTGGACAAATATGGACATGATTTTGGTGTTTTATTTATTTATGAACCAAGGGTAAAATGATAATTTGATAATTAATTAAAATAAATAAAACCAAAATGTTTATTTGTAACACCCCTAACTCGTATCCATCGCCATAACAAGATTATGGAGAATTACCGAAGTTTTCAAATCAAACAAACATAAGTTTCAAACATTTCGAATCATATCAATAATCATATTAAAACCAATCTAAATCATGCATATAGTCCCTTATACGAGCCCTCGTGGCCCTGAAAACACATTAGAAACAAGTCAGGACTAAATCAGAAACTTAGAGAATTTATTAGAAAATAGTGAAAATTTTAAACACTGCAGGGATCAGACGGCCATATGGCTAGGCCGTGTGGGCATTCGAAGTAGGGACACACGGCTGTGTCCCAACCTGTGTTCGTGCCCGTGTAACTCACTGACTTGGGTCACACGGCCAAGCCAGACTCCCGTGTGCTAAGCCGTGTGCTAGGCAACGTAACAGCCTAACTTGCAACCTTCTGAAAGCTACAGGGGACAAACGGTTGTGTCGCCTGGTCGTATATCACACACAGTTGAGACACATGCCCGTGTCTCTACCCGTGTGGACTAAAATAGGCTATTTTACAAGCCTTTTTTCTCACCCATCATGGCATGTACCTACAACCAAAATTGCACATATATACAAAGTACCAATTCACCACATTTCCAAAAAGGGCACATGACATATATAATATGCATATTCATTACTATCATTCATCTTCCATCATTCAAACATATTAAACCAAACATCAACCATTTTAAGGCTACTTATATACATATCAAAATATGTCATTTCACCAACAAAATGCCAGAACACAAGCCAAGTCAAATGGTCATATCAACAACCAAAAAATATAAGCTCACATTAGCCAATATACCTATACATACCATTATAACCAAAATCAAAACAACAAAAAGTACCAAAATAGCCGATGGATAGTGAGATATAGCTTCGACAAGCTTCCGATTCACTATAAGACATGGAAAATAACACAAAGTAAGCATTTAAGCTTAGTAAGTTAGTATAACATAGAACATAACTTACCATTTAATCACATAATGGGTAAGTAAATATAACATATCCCAACATAATTTGGGCAAATGCCCAAGAATATACATCAAAACATGTTAGCCATTTAAATACATATATAAACAAATAAACATGGATGAGCACAACATTTGATTAAGTTTCATATAAATGTATCATCCATTTCATTTATCCCTATAATAGTTCATAATGAACTCTTACCATTTTTTTTCAGAATAATGCCTGTTGAACCATTTAGAATACCGTTGGATACCTAGGATAGCTCACATATAGTGTGTTAACTCATATAATTGTAATCTTTCAAATCCTGTACATGTATGCTGACATGAGCTGTAAATCAGAATGCTCACATGGGCTATGGATTGGAACGTAGCTACACGATGCTACTCACATGAGCTGTAGAGTATCCCCAACACATGTCAGACCTTAGCCAACGGTAGGACATTCAAGACTAGCACCCGAATCATGTAAACCCTAATGACATGTCATTTGTATCCTAAGAATTCCTAAGGTTCAAACGGGGCTCGGTAATTGTCGTATGTCGTTGGATATGCAACCGTGTATAAATATAACAATTCACAGTTCATGCATAATTCAATATGAAACATATAAACACAATTTAATCACATGAACTTACCTTGACGACTATACGCAGATACGGAGGTGATTAATCCGAGACTTTCTCTTTGCCCTGATCTAAAGCCGTACGAGGTCTGTCTTGATCTCTACGGATAAATTTAACTCAATTCAATATGTAGTTTATTCAATTTAACCCAAAATCATATTTTGGAAAAATTATCGTTTTGCCACTATATTTTTAATTTCTTTGCAATTTAGTCCCTAGCTCATAAAAATGAAAATTCATACAATTCTATCATAACCCACTATAGCCGAATATCAATTAGGTCCTTAGCAAGCCCTATATTTCATTTATTTCACAATTTCACCATATAAAATTTTCTAATTTTCAATTTAATCCATATTTGACATTTTCATCAAAAAATCACTGAGCAAAAGTTATTTATCTAACAAAAACTATCCATTTTATTCCATAAAACAATAAAAACAACCTATATTCATTCATGGAAAAACCCTAATATTTTAACATTTTCACAAATTAGTCCTCAAGCTTGCTAAATTAAGCTACATCGATCTTGAAAACATAAAAATCATTAAAAATGGGACAAAAATCACTTACCTATTGATAAAATAGGGTTGGCTGAATGGAGCTCAACAATGGCTTCCCTTTTCTCTTTTAATTTTGGTTGATGATGATGAATAAAAGATGAAGACTTGTTTTATTTCATTTGTTTTTATCATTATTTTATAAATTACTTAAATAGCCTTTAAAAACATCACTAATTACACAAATGCCAAGCCATCACATTCCACTATCTTCATTAGTAGTCTAAGGACTCTTACTTTAAGGTTCTGTAGCTTTTTAATACTTTTAGCTACTAGAACTCAACTTTTGCACTTTATGCGATTTAGTCCTTTTTATCAAATTGAGCATGTAAACGGTAAAATTTCTTAACGAAATTTTTATACGGTAATACTATCAAGTTATAAGAAATAAAATAATAATAAAATAATTTTTTTACTTCAAATTTGTGGTCCCGAAACCACTATTCTTATTTCACTGACCCGTTATATTATTTATCTTTTTCATTGTCTTCTTCACTGAATGGTTAAGGGAAGGAAGCAATTTTTATACCTTTAATTTTCGACAAGCTTTGAGGCTAGCATGGTAAGTGATTTTGGCTCTATTTTTAATAATTTTTATGTTTTTGAGATCGTTGCACTTAGGTCCAACTAGCCCATACCTTTGATTTTGAAGCTGTTAAAGATTTTAAATGTTTCCATTGATGAAACTTGTGATTTAGATGTTAAATGATGAATTTGAGATATTATTTTTATTTAAAAATATTTTATTAAGTGATTTTATTAATTTTCTAATTAGGGACTAAATTGTTAAAGTAGTAAAATTACAAGGATTTAATGTGAAACTAATAAAAATTTGTGCTGTTTTGGGTTCCATGAGAATTTAGATAAGCTTAAATTTTGAAAAAAAAATGGTTAATTTGCATGTTTTAGGCTCAGGGACTAAATTGAATAAAAGTAAAACTTTAGGGGCAATTTTGTAAAAAATTCAAAATAACTAAATTGCATAAAATATATTATTTTACTATCTAAATTAATAGATTGTATTAAATTATTAATTTAGATCAAGATCGAGTGGAAAATCGAGGAGAATAGAAAATTACCAAAATGCCTTTATACTTTGAAATTTCTACAATTTAGCTAGGTAAGTTCGTATGAACTATAAACACTTAAATGTGAGTTAAATTGAATGTTTAATGTGCTATTCTATTTTACATGAATTAATATATAGCTATTATTATGCAATTTATTTTGTCATGAAATGATAGAAATTCAATGACGTACGATGACTAGTGAGCCCCATTTGAACCTTAGGAATTTGTAGGATACAAATGACATGTCACTAGGGTTTACATTATTTAGGTGTTGGTCTTGAATGTCTTACCGATGGGTTAAGGTTCGAGATGTGTTGCAGATAGTTATGTTCCAACCCACAACTCATATAAGCAGGCCCATTTTCACAGCTCGTGTGAGCACACTTATTCATAGCTCATGTGAGCATATATGTACATGAATTGATGAATTACAGTTTATATGAGTTAGCACACTTTGTATGAGCTATCTCGGGTATCCAAAAATATTCTGTTCAGTTCAATGAGCATGAATTGGAAAGGAAACGGTAAATGCTCAATATGAGAGGATACAGGTATACATGAAATATATTGAAATGATGAGATACATGGTAAGCATGTCATGTTATGAAGGATGTTATATCCAATTGAATAATATTCAAGTATAATAGTTATCCATGTTGAATTCATGTGAAATATGTTCAAGTATGCTAACATGTGAGGTTGCTCGATGCTTAAGCATGTGCCAAGCTATTGGTTGGATTGTATTATGTTTACCTATAAGTTATGCATTGAAATGGTAAGCACCCAAATGAAAATATGCTTGTGTTCATGAAAGAATGGTAAGGTTTAAATTATGTAATTTCTTATGAAATGGTTTCTCATGTGGTTAATTCCAAAAGAGCTATGTTTAAATGCACTAACTTGTAGCTATGGTTGTTGATATGCTTATGTCTTGTGTGTTATGGATATGAAACAGGTGAGGAAATGTAATGAAATAGTAAGTTCATACTTGAAGTGTAAAATGATGAAAAAGGAAAAGATGAGTTGAATTGATGTTGTTATTTAAGCTAAAGAAAGTAAATGCAATGGAAAGTAATGAAATCCAAATGAAAATAAGAAAATTTGAAAGGGTTTGAGATTTATAAAATCCTAATATGCTAGGGATGATATGTATATGTGATGTTGTGGATTTATTCACTTTGTGAGTTGTTGAATATGGTTTTATGAATCTTGCGGTATTGGTATAGGATTATTCTTGATATGTATAAATTTCATATTTGAAATGGATTGAAATGAATAAAGTTTATACGAGCTTACTAAGCACTCATTGCTTACGTAGTTGTTTTTCCTTTACTTTTCAGATTATTAGAAGCTCGATTGATTGGAAGCTAGTCGGAGATCCATCACACTATCCATTGATTTTATCTGTAGATTCCTATGCTTTGATATATATATGTCATTTTGGTTGATGATTATGGCATGAAATGTTGCCTTGGATTTGAGGTACTTAAGGTACTATTGATAACTTGTTGGTTGTGGTTAATATGGTCAAATTGGTGTATGTTTTGAAATGACCAAAATTGGTATGGTTATTATGTATAAATTATGTTATGTTTTGGTATGAAAACAAGTGATATTTGGTTAAATATGCACATGTATAGGTGTTTTGATTGTTAATATAGCCATTATGTTTTGACTTGTAATTATGGTGTTTTGAGTGATAGATTTGTTGTTATATTGGCATGTGTATGTGACCTTATAATGGTTGATATTTTGGTATATGGTGCTTGAATGACGAGAGTTTAGAATGGTTAATATAAATTCATATTATGAGATGTTCTTTAATATGCTTGAATATGGTCAATTTGGTATAGGGAGTGTAACTGACATATGAGACTATTTGTGCTAATGTTTTTGTTGATGGATATGAAATGGTAAATTTAGTATAATGAATGCAATTTTGATTTGTGAATTAAGTGGTATGTTTTGGTATAAACTCTGCTACAACTTGGTTGTAAATTTTGGCTTACTTTGCACTTGTGTAATACATGTTAAATTGTTGTAATTGAGGTGCCTTTTGAGCATATTGGTTGTATGATCAAATATTTATTTGGGTTTAAGGTTTAGGGTTTCAAAAATAGAGGTCTCAAAAATAGTAGTTTTGGGGCCACAAATCTGACGAGTAAGGTCGTAAATATTATTTTTTAATATTTACGAGTCAAATATGGTTTTAAAAAGGTTTTTGATATGGTAATTTATGCTATACGAATGATTAATTAAGTTCAAATGGTAAGACCCTAAAGGCAAGTGGTTTTCAAAAATGAGGTATCGGGATCTCATTTCTAAAAACCGATCTGTAAATAATTTTATAAATATTTACAGAGGGTTATTAAGGTTGTACTAAAGTTTCATTAAGAAATTTTAATGTTTCAATAGTTAATTAATTAAAAAGGACTAAATTGTAAAAGATGTAAAATTTGATCACTATTGATTGGAGTGATTTGAGTGACTTGAATGGTAATTAAACCATTTAAGGAGTTAGTGGACAATTGCGGACATGGATTTGGTGTTTTATTTAATTATTAACCAAGGTTAAAATGGTAATTTGATAAATTAAATTAATTTAAATAAAAACAGAAGTTATTATCATCATTTTCATGTCTTCTTCACCGATTGTAAGGAGAAAGGAACCATTTTTGACCTTGAGATTTCGGTAACTTTACAAGCTAAATTGGTATGTGATTTTTGGCATGTTTTTAATAATTTTTATGTTTTTGAGATTATTGCAACTAGGTCCAGCTAGCCCGTACCTTTGTTTTTGAAACTGTTAAAGATTTTGAAGTTTTCATTAATAAATATTTGTGATTTTAGATGTTAAATGATGAATTTGAATTATTTTTTTGTATTTAAAATTATTTTGTTAAGTGATTTTTTATGAATTTCGCGATTAAAGACTAAATTGTTGAAATAGAAATAGTTCAAGCTAGCCCTTACCTTTATTTTTGAAACTGTTAAAGATTTTGAATGTTTCCATTAATGAATCTTTGTGATTTTAGATGTTAAATGATCAATTTGGATTATTGGTTGGTATTTAAAAGTATTTTGTCAAGTGATTTTTGATGAATTTCGCGATTAGGGACTAAATTGTTGAAATAGAAATAGTTCAAGGACTTGATGTGAAATTATTGCAAAATGGGGTGAAATGGATGCTATTAATATTTTTTTGACATGGGTTTGCAATAAAAATGGTTAATTTGCATGTTTTAGGCTCAAAGACTAAATTGAATAAAAGTAAAATGTTAGGGGTAATTTTGTAAAAATGTAAAAAATGACTAAATTGCATAAAATAAATTTTTTTACCATATAAATTAATAAATGGAATGAAATTATTAATTTAGATCAAGATTGAGTGGAAAATCGAGAAGAATGGAAAATTACCAAATAGCCCCTGTACTTCGACAGTTTTGCAATTTAGTCAGGTAAGTTCGTATGAACTATAATCACTTAAATGTTGATTAAATTGAATGTTTAATGTATTGTTCTAATGTAAATGAATCAATATATATTATTATGAAAATTATCGTTTATAGAAACAAAGGAAATCCAACGACGTTTTGACGATTACTGAGCCCAGTTTGAACCTTAAGAATATATTGGATACAAATGACATGTCATTAGGGTTTCCATGTTTTAGGTGCTGGTCCTGAATTTTCTACTGATGGTGGAGGTTTGGCATTTATTAGGGATACACATCAGATTGTGGGAGCAGCATCGTATAGCTTACATTTCGACCGTCAACTTGTGTGAGCAAACCCAAGTTACCTGTTCAGGGTTTTGGTCCTGAATGTCCTACCAATGGCTGAGTTCTAACATTTTTTGTGGATACCCATAAGCTTGTGTGAGCAATATCGTGTAGTTACATTCTGACCGTTAGCTTGTGTGAGCAGACCCATTTCTAGCTTGAGTTAGCAATGATGAAAAGAAATGGTTTCGACCATATGTTTAAAACACTTTGTATGTGCTTTCCTGCCCATCCGATATTATTCTAAATGGTTTAATGGGCATGAAAAGGGAAGGAACAGTAAGTTTTCAAATGGCTTATATCATAAAAACTATGAAAAGGAATGAAAAGGAAAGGTTAAATTAAAGTATGTCTATGTTCATGATATTGATGATTTCAAGTGAGGTTATTCATGTTCAATGACTTATCTTATGTTAATTCAAGTGAATCATGAATTGATGCACTAACATGTGTTGTTGATGATGCATAGATTTGTTCCAAGCTATTGGTTGGTTTGTATTGTGTTTACTTATAAAGTTATCCATTGAAATAGTAAGTTTCCAAATGGTAAGTTACCATGAAAGGGTGGTAAGGATTAAAGAATGAAATTTCTTATGAAATGGTTTATCATGTAGTTGATTTCAAAAATGCACTAGCTTGTAGCCATTGTTGATGTTATGATTATGTCTTGTGTGTTATGCATATGAAACAGGTGAGGAAAGGTAATGAAATGGTAAGTTCATAGGTGCACTGTAATATGATAAAAAGGGAGTGATGAGTTGAATGATGTACTTATATGTAAGAAATTTACATATTCTATGGATGTATATACCTAGTTTATGGAAAAATATACTAATTAGTGAATTGATGTTGTTATTTTAGCTAAGGTAAGTAAATGCAATGGAAAGTAAGTAAATGGAAGGGTTCAAAGTCTTATAAAATCCTATTATGTTAGGAATGAAAAATATATGTGATATTAATGAACTTACTCATTTATGAGTTGATGATTATAAAGTTTGATAAACTTTGTGAAGTTGGTATAGGTTTATAATTACCCCATAAAGTTCATTATTAAAATGAAATATTATATTTAAAGTTTATACGAGCTTACTAAGCATTCCTTGCTTACGTAGTTATTTTCCTTTAATTTACAGATTATCGGAAGCTCGTTGGTGAACTATCACACTATCCAGTGATTATATTGGTAGATTTTGACGTCTTGATCAAGGTTATAAAGGCATGTATAAGTGGACTTGTGGTTTATGTTAGCTGATTAGTTTGACATGTATATGCCATTTTGGTTGATGTAACCTTAGTACTTTTGATGCCTTATTGATGTGTGTTGTTTTGAAAGTGTGTTAATGCATATTTGAATGGCTATATGGTAGGTGATGAATTGACCTCAACATGGTCAAGTTATGGTATGCTTTGAAAAGGTTTTGAATAGATGTGCATGATTGAAATATGGTTGTCTATATGTTGGTTATTGGAACCATTTGGAAATGGCTAGATTTGTGTCCTTTTGATGGTTTTGATGCATGTGAGAAATGGTCCAAATGATAAAGTTATTTTGACATGGCATGAATCTATTATGGTATGGTTGATATGTGTCAATTGTGATATGTTTTGGTATGGAAACAAGTTAGTTGATAAATGGTTAAATATGCACATGTTTAGGCATGTTAGTTTGATTGTGATTAAGGTGCCTTTTGTTTATTGGTTGTATGGACATTTGGTCTAAAGATTTAGTCATTTTATTGATGATTTGGGTATGTTTTAAGGCATTGTGTATATGTACAAGTGGCTTGTAGGTTCCTGTTTTAAAGGGTGAGAGAAATAGCTTAACTTTGGCCATTTTCTTGTCCATAAGGCCTAAGATATAGGCATGTGTGACACACAGCCAAGTGACATGGTTCTGTGTCTGCTATAGGTTTTAAAGGTTGATTTTCGAAAGTTACACAGCCTAGCATACGGCCTGGCACATGGGTGTGTGAGGCCATTTAGAATGTCATATGGCCAAGCACACAGGTGTGTGGCTGATCCGTGTGACCTAAGTCAGAGAGTTACATGGGCACGGACACGGGCTGGGACACGGCTATGTGTCCTTATTTCGAATGTTATAGGGCTTGAGACACGGGCATTGTCTTAGCCGTGTGAGTCACATGCTTGGCCACACGGCCGTGTGACCCCTGCAGTGTGAAATTTTCTATCTTTTTCCAATAAGTTCCAAATGTTTCTGATTTAGTCCTGAATCGTTTTTAATGTGTTTCTAAAGCCTTAAGGGCTCAAATAAGGGACGATATGCATGTTTTTTAATGGAGTATAATATGATTTATGAAATGTTTAGAAATGAATGATTATAAGTTACATTTTTTAGGTAATACTTCGTAATTCTATTCCGGTGATGGATACAGATTAGAGTTGTTACATGGATAGTGTGATAGATCTCCGATGAGCTTCTCACCCAGTTGAGCTTTCAATAATCTATAAAACATAGGAAAGAAAACTACGTAAGCACATAATGCTTACTAAGTTAGCATAAAGGCAACTTAACTACCAAACATATCAGAATAAACAACTAAACATAATTCATTATATCTTAAGCGAACTTTCATTTTGTATTCGTTATACCTCTCATGGTTAATTAGTGTAGCATTCCATATACATATATATATTTCCATATAAGCATATCATATGAAGTGATCCGGCCCGGGTGGTTGAGTCGAATTCACTTAGTTGCCTGATCGTAGTCGAGAGAGTCGTTCGTGCCTCGAATTTTTAGGAATAGAAGTAAAAGAATAGAATAGGATAAGCGGAAGGTTTTGAAGAAGGGTAAGTTTAATAATAGGTTCGGCTATGGGTAGCAAAGGCGGGTGTTGGATAGTTGGCTCGGTTTGGTGAAAACAAGAAAGAAACTCAAAGGATGGGGGTGGAAAACGAGCTTAACGTCAAGAATGATTCAACACTAAATAGTGTCACCCCGATTCCTATATTGTTAAGGTGAAAAGGATGAATAGATGGATAGGTGAAAGCCACACCAAGATTGGTGATAAGTTTAAACAAGGACGATTGACACCACTAGCACAAGCTAGATAAGTCTTTCGAAACTTGCACGAGATATGAGAGGAAGCAACCTCACAAGAACAATGTTCATTAACAAATTGGCAAAAGTCCTTTTACAATGAAATAAACAAACTATTTATAGGCAATCATGTAATAGCCGAATGGACAAACTAGCTAGCTTAAAGGCTAAGCAAATTCGGTCATGAATTAACTAGAATGTTCTAGAATGAAAACATTAATTAACTAGTCTTGATTCGGCTGATGGGGATGTGTTTGGACAGCTTCATGTATGGGCTTTAATCACTTGAATGAATGTGAACCTTTGGAAGCTAAATAGGTTGTCTAGGTTTGGCCATGGGGTGCATGAAGCTTCCAAGAGGTGTCTCTTGGCCGAATAGGCGCATAGAAATTCCAAGGGCCCTCTCACATGTATTCAGCTGTACATGGAACTTGGGAGAGAGCTTGAACCTAGCCGTACATGAACTTACATTAATTGTCCTTCATTCATGCATGTGTGCCGTCCAAGGAAGATGTATTCTTCAATATTCATTAATCCTTAATGTACATGGATGTGAGACCTCCAAACATTGAACTGAACCATACATGTATCTTCCCGTTCAATGAACATTCTCGTACATGTACCTTGCCATGAATGTACTTCCACATTCGGCTGAACCTACATGAATTAAACAAACAATTAAATAAAATATAACTATTCATATAATTATAATTTAAATTAGTAACTAAACAACTTATTGACACTAATTAAATTCAGGCATATTAATTATAAGTCAATTATCATATTAAATTCGGCTAGCTCAAATAATTCAAAAACACTTAGTGAGCTAAGTTGAGCTAGGGGTTTCGGCATGAGATGTATCAAATTTGATTAAAACAAAGTTTAAACTTAGTTTATTGTAATAGAAAATGGAATGAGTTGAAACAGGCTAAAATCAAGCTCAAACAAGCTGAATCGAGCTCAAGTGAGTTGATGGGGGCTAAATGGCGCATAGGGAGCTGGAGAGGAGCTGAGATCGGCTTGCAAAAGAGTGCAATGAGTCTTCAAGGCATTGTCCTTAGCTCCTCCAACGCTATGGACCTTGTTATCATCCTAAAGGCTTAACACCAAGGCTAATAAAGCGTCTTGAATTTGCTTGGTTCGAGCTCGAGTCATGGAGCCTTTTGGAAGCTCGATTAAATCTTGTTTTGCATTCGAGGATGCCCCGGGCGTGCTCACATCATTCCCCCCATTTTCAAAGCGACTTGTCCTCAAGTCGAAATCTGCATCAAAAGGGGATAAATCTGAAACTTTAAAGCTAGCTTTTATATTATATTCACCCGGTAAGTCAAGTTTATATGAATTTTCATTAATGTGTTCAAGCACTTGGAAGGGTCTATCTCCTTGGGGAAGTAACTTGGAACGACGCTAGGCTGGAAATCATTCTTTGCGCATATGGACCCAAACCCAATCACCGGGTTCAAATATGACTCTCTTTCGTCCCTTGTTTGCTTGCTGCACGTAAGACTTGGTCCTCGCCTCTATATTAGCTCGCACTTGTTGATGTAGCCTCTTCATGAAATCGACCTTTTTCCTAGCATCAGAATGAATCAATTGGTTATTAGGTAGAGGAACTAAGTCTAAAGGAGTTATTGGATTAAACCTATAGACCACTTCAAAAGGTGAATGCTTGGTTGCTGAATGGACCATTCTATTATAGGCAAACTCAATATGGGGAAAACAATCTTCCCATGATTTCAAATTCTTACGAATGATAGCTCGCAGAAGAGTAGAAAGTACTCAGTTAACCACTTTGGTTTGTCTATCCGTTTGAGGATGACATGTATTTGAGAACAATAATTTGGTTTCGAGTTTACCCTATAGAGACCTCCAAAAATGGCTAAGGAATTTTGCGTATCGATCTGACACAATAGTCCGCGGCACTCCATGTAATCGAACAATGTCCCTAAAGAAAAGGTTAGAAATGTGTACGGCATCATCAGTTTTTGCACAAGTAATAAAATGTGACATTTTAGAAAAATGATCTACAACTACAAATATGGAATCCTTTCCCGTTTTTGTTCGAGGCAAACCAAGGATGAAATCCATGGATATATCCGTCCAAGGAGTTTCAGATATAGGTAATGGCATGTAAAGTCCATGGGGTTGAATCATGGATTTTGCTCGTTTGCATGCCATGCATCGCTCGTAAATCCGCTCCATATCTCGCCTCATCCTAGGCCCATAAAAATGTTCGTTAAGGGTGGCTAACGTCTTGCTCCAAAGTGTCCCATGAGTCCTCCACTATGTGCTTCTTGCACAAGAAAATATCGAACAGAGCCTTGTGGAACACAGAGTTTACCTTCCTTGAACAGGAACCCATCAAACCAATAAAATTTCTCAAATGCTACATGCTCACAAGCAGAATAGATCTCCCCAAAATCAATATCTTTAGCATACAGTTCTTTTAAGAATCAAATCACAAGCAGCTTTGATTCAAGAGTAGAGAGTAATGTGTACCTCCGCGATAAAGCATCAGCTACCATGTTGTCATTACCTTTTTTGTACTTAATTACATAGGGAAATGATTCAAGGTACTCGACCCACTTTGTGTGACTCTTGTTCAACTTGTTTTGACCTTTTATATGTTTCAGGGATTCATGGTCGAAATGGATCACAAACTCTTTTGGCCACAAATAATGTTGCCAAGTTTCAAGAGCCCGTATTAATGCATACATTTCCTTATCGTAGACCGGATAATTGAGTGGTGCTCCGCTAAGCTTCTTATTAAAATAGGGAAAGGGTCATCTGTGTTGGGTTAAGACAGCTCCAATTACCACATCGGATGCATCACACTCAAGTTCAAAGGTCTTTGAAAAATCTGGCAAAGCAAGGAAAGGTGCGTTAGTAAGACAATTTTTAATCTCAATAAAAGACCTTTCTTGCTCATCTCCCTAATGGAACACGAAGTTCTTTTTAATCACGCTTGTTAAGGGTGCAGCCAATGTGCTGAAGTTGGGCACAAAATGCCGATAGAAGCTTGCCAATCCATGGAAGCTTCGAACTTACCTAATGGATGTTGGCCCCGGCCACTCTTGAATTGCCTTTATTTTCTCTTGGTCGACTTCCAAGCCTTGTGCACTAACCACAAAAACAAGAAAGATAACTTTATCAGAACAAAAAGTACATTTCTTAAGATTAGCATAGAGAGTTTCCTTACGTAATGTTTCAAGAACAGACTTGAGATGTATTACATGATCTTCCAAAGTCTTGCTATATATGAGAATATCATTGAAGTAAACAACATAAAACTTACCAATGAAGGATCTCAACACATGGTTCATTAGTCTCATAAAAGTACTAGGAGCGTTGGTTAAGCCAAACGGCATGACCAACCACTCATACAAACCATGTTTCGTTTTGAAGGCAATTTTCCACTCGTCGCCTTCTCGTATACGAATCTGGTGATATCCGCTTTTTAAATCGATCTTGGAAAATAGTTTGGCTCCACTTAGTTCGTCTAGCATGTCGTCTAGTTGAGGAATCGGATGTTGATATTTGATAGTGATTTTATTCACAACATGACAATCGACACACATTCTCCAAGTACCATCCTTTTTCGGCACCAAGAGGACTGGTACGACACAGGGGCTAAGAATTTTTCTAATATAGCCTTTTCCCATCAATTCGTTGACTTGCCTTTGTAGTTCTTTAGTTTCTTCGAGATTCGTTCTATAGGCAGGTCAATTTGGTATTACTGTTCCGGGCACAAAATCAATTTAGTACTCGATTCCTCGAAGAGGTGGTAATCCACTCGGAGTCTCCTTCGGGAAAATGTCTTGGAAATCCTGCAAAAGGCTCAAAATAGAAGACGACAATTCATCGGGTAGTTCGTTAGTGCTAAAAAGATTTTCCTTGTACAAGAGTACAAGAATGGTTTGTTTTGATAACAATGATTTCCGAACTTCTCTTTTTTTTTTGCAAACAGACTTTTTTTTCTAATTTCTTTTTCTTGCTCTTTTTTTTATTTTTTTACTCGTTCTTTTTTTTCTTTTGCTATTTTTTGCATTCTTTTTCTTGTTTTTCTTTTCTTTTTCATTTTCTTTTCTTTTTTCACATTCATTCTTTTCCTTTTCTCTCAATTGATTTGCAACAGACTTCATTCTCATTTGATCCTCGAAAACTTGCTTTGGCATCAACGGTGCCAAAGTGATATTCTTGCCTTGATATTTGAATGTATACCGGTTGGTATACCCATCATGGGTGACTCTTTGATCATATTGCCACGGCCTCCCAAGCAACAGATGTCCCGCATGCATGGGAACAACATCACAAAGTACCTCATCCTCGTACTTACCGATTGAAAAAGTAACAAGTACTTATTTGGTTACCTTGATTTCGCCACCATCATTGAGCCATTGGAGTTTGTAGGGGCTTGGATGTTTGGTGGTGGACAAGCCTAGTTTCTCCACCATTAAGGTACTTGCCACGTTGGTACAACTTCCACCATCGATGATCAAGCTACAGACTTTCCCTTGGACTTGACATCGGGAACGGAAGATATTCTCCCGTTGTTGTTCATTTTCAAGACTTTGAATACTAAGGCTTCTTTTAATAACGAGAAGCTTTCTGGCATGCTCCATGTTAAGTAAGAAGAATAGTTAGAATCCTCACCACAAACCTCACTAATTCACTTGGAAAATAAATATTTGATGAACACTCCACTCGTGTTTTCACTCGTTTTTGGCTTTTTCAACACACGAATGCGCTCACACTCTCTAGCCTTTTTCCACTCAAGCTTACTCTCATAACCTCGTAGTTTGTTTCTCTTGACTCGTCTTGGTGCTTTGGGGTTGGCTTCAAAATTGGTTACAAGGGATAAGATGTTACGGTGTACGGGAAGGCTAAAAGAAATATTTTCTTCGGTGTAGTGTGGCGTTTTGGAGATGGAGGGTTAAAAATTGGTGAAAAGAATAATTGACGATCGGAGCAAAATATAAACAAAAGAAAAGAACTGTGACATCCCTAATTTGACCCTAGTCGGAAAGTGGTTTCGGGACCACTAAACCGAGTCTTATAAGTAATTAAAAGTTATATTCTATGTTTATGATGTTAGTAAATGCATGTGTGAAAGTTTCATGCATTAATTTGATCATTTCTATGTGAATTTATTAAAATGGACTTGTATGAAACATTGTTGAAAGGTGATAGGCTAATCTTACAATGGTCTAATAGTACATGCATGCAAAAGAGTGGTTTTGCATGTCAATTTGCCCAAAAAAGGGAAGAGTGGCCGCCATGACAAGAATATGGGCAAGGGAACATGTTTCCAACATGTTTAGTTAGTGGATTATGTAGAAAAATAAAGAAATGAAAAAAAAATGAGCATGGATGCCCCCCTTTGTTGCCGTGAGTAGAGGAAAAAGAAAGGAAAAATTTGTTCATCCATTCTCAAATCTTGGCTGAAAATACTAAGGGAAAAAGGAAGGATTTTTGCTTCATGCTTGGTTTAGAAGAGAACTAGAAGGAGATTTGGTCATACTTGTGTCAAGATTAAGGTACGTTTGAGGTTGTGTCATGAGATTCATGCATGTTTTAGTTGCTAACTTGATGTTCATGTTAGCCCATGGTTCAAATCCTTGTTATGCCATGGAAATGGTATTTGGCCAAGGTTGATATTGTGTTAAAGCCATTGCATGCTAAATGTGAAGCTTGTTGATGATACATGTAATGATGGATTGACTACTCTTGAAATTTCTTTTAGCATTCTTGAGTAAGACATGGAGTTTTCTTTGTTTAACCATGACCAAAAATTGAAAGGGGATGGTGTGGGATGTATTCGCCATGGCATGCTCATAAGTGCGATTTATGCTTGTTGCATGATAGGTAAAAATTTGTGTTTTGATATATGTGTATATGTGTTTGTACATGATGTTACAAATGGATGTGAAAATATATGCTAGATTGGGAAAATTTGATTAAATGTTCATGAGATGAAATTAGGTGATTAAAAGATGTTAGTTGACATTGTACATATATATATATATTCGCCATTAAAGTGACTATGTAGGTAATGTTGAATCAAGTTTTTGGTGCATATTCGGTTAGGTGTATAATCGACCAAATGGGCGATTAGTAAGAATGGTTGCCGAATATACAAGCATACATATGCATGTGTAGTTGAATTATGAATGTTTAGCAAGATGGTTAAACTAGTGATTTATTGATTAAGCTCAAGGAGTTAAAGAAGGAGAATCAAGCAAGGGAAAGACGAAGGTCATCGAGTAGCCGACTTGGAACTATTTTACCCAACACGAGGTAAGTCATTAAGCACGTATTTGATATTGCTTAAATGATTGTAAAATTTATGCAATTGTGTTTAATGGGACGATATATATATATAAATGAAAATGTATGTGTATGGAATGAGGATAATTGTTGAATGTAAAAGAAATAGTGGAATGTGTAGAAAGTTTGCTTTCGGCACTATGTGTGCGGGCAATACGTGTGTATGGTGACGAGATTGGCACTAAGTGTGCGTGCTGGAAATATATGGCACTAAGTGTGCAAGCTGGAAAAATACGGCACTGGGTGTGCGAGCTCGGAGGGTTTGGCACTGTGTGTGCGGGCTTAAATCACGTGGCACTAAGTGTGCGAAACGAGTAGTAAGCACGTGTGTGCGTACTCTATATATATGGAGGTGTGTCTCCATTGAATTGAGTATGGGCAGCGGATCGGGTAAGTACCTCGAGCTCATGACGAATAGAGAATACGCTCATGGTTGGGGTTGAATTTGGTAAGCCTTAAATCTATGTGATGATTGAAATTGTATGGTTGTGCTGGAAAATGAGTTAATGTGTAAAAATGCTTGATTATCTTGTTGTGTAGAATATGAAATGTGGATGTATGAATTGGTACGAGATTGGACCGAAAGGTCCGAGGTATTATGGTATAGATTCGATATGGACGAGTACCTAGCCTCATTTGTTGTACATGTAGTAGTAACTCTATCGTGGATTGACGAATGCTTATGACTTACTGAGTTGTAAACTCACTCGGTGTTTTCTTGTCACCCATTTTAGGTCTCTTGGACTCGTATTGTTATGTGCTCGGAACCGTCGTTGAAGTCATCACACCGCTGAAATCTTGTGGTATTGTTTTTGTTGTTGAAGAACATTTGGCATGTATAGGCTATTATATTTTGTCGAATTGTGGGTTGTAAACTTTAAGCCATGTGAAAATGGCCTATGTGGTCGCCGAGTGGGATGCTAGAACCTATAGCCACGAGTCTTAGAAACTCAAATTTTGTTAAGGTGGCCATAATTTGTGTCATGTATGATGGATGATTAAGGCCAAGGAAAAATTCACGAAATTGGCATAGTCTACTGCAGTAACTGTTGCAGACAGCAGCAGTGAGATGAGATTGAAAAATCACTAAAAATAGTAGAAGTAGAATTAAATAGTGAGTAAATTATGGAACTGAACCTTATGAATCTATTTTTATATGGACGAAACGAAACGACCATATGAGTAGTATACTGGGAAATATTAAAGTTCTCGTGAGACAGGGCCAGAACGGTTTCTGGGTCCCCTGTCGCGACTTTGAAAATTTACCATAAATTATCCAGAAAGAATTAGGAGTCATGCCTTATATGTACAGATTCCATTTTTAGTCTAGTTTCATTAGAAACAAACGACACCAGTATTAAAGCCCTGTACAGAGAGATATTCAAGTTGTAACGCGCGGAGGTCAGAGCAGTCGATCCCTGTAACATGGGTGACTTTAACTAATAAACTGTACCAATTGGCCCAACCAAAAATTCTAAAAATAAATCCATGTATGGGTATATGAGTCTAAATTCAGGGAAAATTTACGAAACCAGTTTCCGAGTTTTAAAACTCGAGATATGATTTTTAAGGCGACGGTGATGCAGTTTTCCAGCCTGTCCAGAAATGCCAAATTGGTCGGTACTTTAAGAGGATTTGTCTCGTTAACCCCTCGTGTCCAACACCGGCGATGGTCTCGGGTTTGGGGTGTTACAATTTAATTGGTATCAGAGCTATAGTTTAGTCGGTTCTAGGACTACCATAGAGCGTGTGAGTCTAGCTATACATGCCAAATTGTTAAGTGCTTAATAATGTGATGACTTCTGACGGTTGAAATTTTTGTTTTGATTAGCGATGGAACCCGGGATAGAGAAACCCTTGGCGGATGACGTTGAAAGTGTAGCGGCTGCTCCTGCGCAAGGGACACCGCCTGTTGAGCCTCAGTCATCCGCGAATAATCAAAATGAAGGGGCGAAACAAGCCTTCTTCACCATGATGAATGAGTGGGTCGCGCAATATGCCCGAACCAATCCGGGTGTCCAACCACTCCCGAATTTAAATAACCCACCCCAAGAGGCCATGATGCCATCAGTTACTGATCCTGTGAGGCTGAGTAAACCACCTGTGGACTTGATTAGGAAGCGTGGGGCCGAGGAGTTTAAGGCCATAGTTACCGATTTATGCCGAAAGGGTCGAGTTCGCCTTGATAACACCATTAGAGTGTTTGATGAACTGTCATGCACACCGATGAATGTCTTAAGTGTGCGATATCTTTGTTAAGAGACTCAGCCTACTATTGGTGGAGGACCTTGATTTCCATAGTCCCAAAGGAACAAGTTACTTGGGATTTCTTTCAAACGAATTTCGGAAGAAATATATTAGTCAACGGTTCATCGATCGAAGCGTAAGGAGTTCCCGGAACTCAAGCAAGGCCGTATGATCAGATCTCAATCTGAACATGAGTTCGTAAGACTTAGTCGGTATGCTCGGAGTGTGTGGCTGATGAGGTTGCTATGTGCAAGAGATTTGAAGAAGGATTGAATGAAGAGTTAAAGTTACTAGTGGGAATTTTGGAGATAAAGGAGTTCGTGACACTAGTCGAACGAGCCTGCAAGGCGGAAGAACTTGGGAAGGAGAAGAAGAAGGCTGAATTTGAAGCAAGAGATTACCGTAAAAGATCGACGAGTAAAGCTCCGTTCTCGGCTGTAAAGAGGTTCAGGGAGGACACCAAGAAGTCGAGGACGATCAGGAATTTCCATTAGAGCCCGACCATTTACGGACTCCGAGCTACTTGATAGCTAGTGTGGGCAATAATCGTCAAGAGAGACCTGAATGCCCCCAATGTGGAAGACGGCACCTAGGTGAATGTTGGGGTAAGTCTGTTAATAGGGCCTGTTATGGATGCGGTTCGAAGGACCACTTCATTAGAGATTGCACGGAGCTAGATGAGAGGAATAAGACGCAAGGTGCAAGACCTAGTGGAACGACGGTGGAGGTAGGCCCCGAGAATCTCTGGAGGTAGGGGTGGTAATCGAGAGGAGCCTCTAATACTGGCCGTCCGATCCGAGACCCGTGCTCTGCTAGAGCATATGCCATCCGCGCATGAGAGGAGGCATCCTCCCCGACGTTATCACCGGTACTTTTACTCTCTTTGATACTATTGTGATTGCATTGATTGACCCCGGCTCTACTCACTCATATGTATGTGAAACCTTAGTATCCAAGAAGACTCTACCGTTGAGTCTCATCGAGTTCGTAATTCTAGTGTCAAACCCTTTGGGTCAATACGTGCTCGTTGATAAAGTGTGCAAGAGATGCCCCTAATAATTCGAGAATCTGCTTTTCCTACCGATTTGATGCTTCTACCATTTCATGAATTCGATGTTATTCTTGGTATGGATTGGTGATCAGTACATGATGCAAAGGTGGATCGCAAAAGGAAAACCATTGATTTGAGGAGTGCAAATAATGAGGTAGTCCGAGTCGAGTCTCATGATTTGAAAGGAGCGCCACGATAATATCTTCTATGACCGGTCGGAGGTATGTGAAAAGGGTGTGAAACATACCTTGCGTATGTGTTTGGAAGTAAAGAGACGGAAAGGAAACTCGAATCGGTACCGATGGTTTGTGAGTATTCGATGTTTTTCCCGAGGAGTTACCGGATTGCCACCGGTTCGAGAAGTGGAATTCGCATCGGTTGTACCGGTACTACGCCGATTTCAATAGCCCCGTATCATATGGCATTAACGGAATTAAAGGAATTGAAGGTTCAATTGCAAGAATTGACGGATAGAGGTTTCGCCGACCGAGTTTTTCTCCATGGGGTGCACTGTATTGTTTGTGAAGAAGAAGGACGGAACCATGAGGTTGTGCATCGACTATCGTCAACTCAATAAAGTGACGATAAAGAATAAATATCCATTGCCACGAATTGACGATTTGTTTGATCAATTAAAGGGAGCCTCGGTGTTTTCAAAGATAGATTTGAGGTCGGGTACTATCGGTTGAGGGTCCGAGAATCGGACATACCCAAAACCGCTTTTAGAACGAGGTACGGTCACTACTTAATTCTTGGTGATGCCGTTTGGGCTCACTAATGCCCTCGCGGTGTTTATGGATTTAATGAATAGAATTTTCAGCCATACTTGGATCGGTTCGTAGTTGTATTTATTGATGACATTTTGGTCTATTCGAGATGAAACCGAACATCTTGAACACCGAGGCTAGTGTTGCAAATCTTACGAGATAAGCGCTTATACGCAAAGTTCAAGAAATGTGAATTTTGGTTGAAAGAGGTTAGCTTTTTGGGGCACGTGGTGTCCGTGACGGTGTCGTGGTGGACCCGAACAAAATTCGCCATAGTCGATTGGAAACCACCAAGGAATGTTACCGGTTAGGAGCTTTTTGGGGCTTGCGGTTATTACCGACGATTTGTAAAGGTTTCTCGACGATAGCCACGCCAATGACGGCTTACTCCAAAAGGATGTTAAGTTCGAATGGACGGAGAAATGTCGAAAAGTTTCGATCAATCGAAAGCTTATTTGACCGAAGCCCCAATTCTAGTGCAACCCGAATCGGGCAAAGAGTTTGTCATTTATAGTGACGCATCCCTACTTGGGTTGGGTTGCGATTGATGCAAGAAGGGCGAGTTGTGGCCTATCGCCGAGGCAATTAAAGCCACATGAGAAAAATTATCCGACCCATGATCTCGAATTGGTCGCCATCGTATTCGCTTTAAAGATATGGCGACATTACTTATTTGGTGAGAAGTGCCATGTATTCGGATCACAAAAGTCTCAAATATTTGATGACCCAAAGAGACTTAAATCTGCGACAAAGGCGATGGCTCGAGTTGTTAAAAGATTATGAGCTCGTCATTGATTATCACCCGAAGGGCTAATGTGGTTGCGGATGCCTTAAGCCGAAATCACTGCTTTCTTTATGACGATGAATGTACACTTGTCTATCCTACCCGACAATGTGTTAGTAGCTGAATTGAAAGCCAAACCATTATTGATACGTCAAATTCATGAAGCTCGAAAAGTCGACGATGAGTTGGTTGCAAAACGGGATGAGTGTGTTCGAACAAGGACTCGGAATTTCAAATCGATGATGACGATTGTTTGAGGTTCGAAGTCGTCTGTGTGTTCCAAAGAATTCGAACTTATTCCAATAATTTTGAACGAAGCCCATTGTAGCCGAATGGCAATCCACCCGGAGTACGAAGATGTACAACGATTTGAAACGTCGATTTTGGTGGCATGGTATGAAACGAGACATCTCGATTTTGTTTGAGATGTTTAATATGTCAACAAGTGAAAGCGGAACATCAAGTGCCTTGAGATTACTTCACCGATCACGATACCCGAGTGGAAATGGGATCGAGTCACAATGGACTTTGTATCCGGACCGCCATTGTCGTGAGTAAGAAGGATGCGATTCGGTCGTTGTCGATAGACCGACTAAGTCGGCTCACTTTATCTCCGTGACGTAAGGATTTTTCAATGGACAAACTAGCCAATTGTACGCTTCTCGATTGTGAGATTACACGGGTGCCTATTTCCATCGTGTCGGATAGAGATCCGAGATTTACCTCGCGATTTTGGAAGAAGTTGCAAGAAGCTTTGGGTACCAAATTGCATTTCAAGACCGCCTTTCACCCCAAACCGATGGTCAATCCGAACGGATAATTCAAATACTCGAGGATATGTTGAGATGTTGTATCCTTGAGTTTAGTGGTTCATGGAACAGATCCGCCTTTGATTGAATTCGCACAACAATAGCTTTCAATCAAGTACTAAGATGGCGCCTTACGAGGCTTTATACTGATCGTAAATGCCGTACCCCATTATTCGGATTGAACTTAGTGAAGGTAAATTCTTGAGGTTGATTTGGTTAAGGATGCCGAGCAAAGAGTTCGAGTAATTCGTGAAAGTTTGAAAGTCGCCCAGATCGCCAAAAGTCGTATGCGGATTTGAAAAGAAAAGATATTGAATATCGTGTTGAAGACAAGGTCTTTCTCAAAGTTTCACCTTGGAAGAAGGTGCTTAGATTTGGCCGTAAGGGAAAATTGAGTCCGAGGTTCATCGGTCCGTATGAAGTATCCGAACGAGTTGGACCAAGAGCGCATCGATTAATTTTACCCCGAGCTTGAAAGGATCCACAACGTTTTCCATGTCTCGATGCTTCGACGATATAGGTCGATCCATCGCACGTAATCGCTCCGCCTCGAGATTGAGATTCACCTAATTTGAGCTATGAAGAGGAACCGGTTCGCATTCGATGCGTGAAGTAAAAGAGTTGCGCAATAAGAAAATCCCATTAGTGAAGGTGTTGTGGCATAAACACGGAATTGAAGAAGCCACTTGGGAACTCGAGGACTCTATGAAAGAGCGATACCCAAACCTATTTACCGTAAGATTTTCGGGATGAAAATTTCGTAAGTGGGGGAGAGTTGTGACATCCCTAATTTGACCCTAGTCGGAAAGTGGTTTGGGACCACTAAACCGAGTCTTATAAGTAATTAAAAGTTATATTCTATGTTTATGATGTTAGTAAATGCATGTGTGAAAGTTTCATGCATTAATTTGATCATTTCTATGTGAATTTATTAAAATGGACTTGTATGAAACATTGTTGAAAGGTGATAGGCTAATCTTACAATGGTCTAATAGTACATGCATGCAAAAGAGTGGTTTTGCATGTCAATTTGCCCAAAAAAGGGAAGAGTGGCGGCCATGACAAGAATATGGGCAAGGGAACATGTTTCCAACATGTTTAGTTAGTGGATTATGTAGAAAAAATAAAGAAATGAAAAAAAAATGAGCATGGATGCCCCCCTTTGTTGCCGTGAGTAGAGGAAAAAGAAAGGAAAAATTTGTTCATCCATTCTCAAATCTTGGCTGAAAATACTAAGGGAAAAAGGAAGGATTTTTGCTTCATGCTTGGTTTAGAAGAGAACTAGAAGGAGATTTGGTCATACTTGTGTCAAGATTAAGGTACGTTTGAGGTTGTGTCATGAGATTCATGCATGTTTTAGTTGCTAACTTGATGTTCATGTTAGCCCATGGTTCAAATCCTTGTTATGCCATGGAAATGGTATTTGGCCAAGGTTGATATTGTGTTAAAGCCATTGCATGCTAAATGTGAAGCTTGTTGATGATACATGTAATGATGGATTGACTACTCTTGAAATTTCTTTTAGCATTCTTGAGTAAGACATGGAGTTTTCTTTGTTTAACCATGACCAAAAATTGAAAGGGGATGGTGTGGGATGTATTCGCCATGGCATGCTCATAAGTGCGATTTATGCTTGTTGCATGATAGGTAAAAATTTGTGTTTTGATATATGTGTATATGTGTTTGTACATGATGTTACAAATGGATGTGAAAATATATGCTAGATTGGGAAAATTTGATTAAATGTTCATGAGATGAAATTAGGTGATTAAAAGATGTTAGTTGACATTGTACATATATATATATATTCGCCATTAAAGTGACTATGTAGGTAATGTTGAATCAAGTTTTTGGTGCATATTCGGTTAGGTGTATAATCGACCAAATGGGCGATTAGTAAGAATGGTTGCCGAATATACAAGCATACATATGCATGTGTAGTTGAATTATGAATGTTTAGCAAGATGGTTAAACTAGTGATTTATTGATTAAGCTCAAGGAGTTAAAGAAGGAGAATCAAGCAAGGGAAAGACGAAGGTCATCGAGTAGCCGACTTGGAACTATTTTACCCAACACGAGGTAAGTCATTAAGCACGTATTTGATATTGCTTAAATGATTGTAAAATTTATGCAATTGTGTTTAATGGGACGATATATATATATAAATGAAAATGTATGTGTATGGAATGAGGATAATTGTTGAATGTAAAAGAAATAGTGGAATGTGTAGAAAGTTTGCTTTCGGCACTATGTGTGCGGGCAATACGTGTGTATGGTGACGAGATTGGCACTAAGTGTGCGTGCTGGAAATATATGGCACTAAGTGTGCAAGCTGGAAAAATACGGCACTGGGTGTGCGAGCTCGGAGGGTTTGGCACTGTGTGTGCGGGCTTAAATCACGTGGCACTAAGTGTGCGAAAACGAGTAGTAAGCACTGTGTGTGCGTACTCTATATATATGGAGGGTGTGTCTCCATTGAATTGAGTATGGACAGCGGATCGGGTAAGTACCTCGAGCTCATGACGAATAGAGAATACGTTCATGGTTGGGGTTGAATTTGGTAAGCCTTAAATCTATGTGATGATTGAAATTGTATGGTTGTGCTGGAAAATGAGTTAATGTGTAAAAATGCTTCGATTATCTTGTTGTGTAGAATATGAAATGTGGATGTATGAATTGGTACGAGATTGGACCGAAAGGTCCGAGGTATTATGGTATAGATTCGATATGGACGAGTACCTAGCCTCATTTGTTGTACATGTAGTAGTAACTCTATCAGTGGATTGACGAATGCTTATGACTTACTGAGTTGTAAACTCACTCGGTGTTTTCTTGTCACCCATTTTAGGTCTCTTGGACTCGTATTGTTATGTGCTCGGAACCGTCGTTGAAGTCATCACACCGGCTGAAATCTTGTGGTATTGTTTTTGTTGTTGAAGAACATTTGGCATGTATAGGCTATTATATTTTGTCGAATTGTGGGTTGTAAACTTTAAGCCATGTGAAAATGGCCTATGTGGTCGCCGAGTGGGATGCTAGAACCTATAGCCACGAGTCTTAGAAACTCAAATTTTGTTAAGGTGGCCATAATTTGTGTCATGTATGATGGATGATTAAGGCCAAGGAAAAATTCATGAAATTGGCATAGTCTACTGCAGTAACTGTTGCGGACAGCAGCAGTGAGATGAGATTGAAAAATCACTAAAAATAGTAGAAGTAGAATTAAATAGTGAGTAAATTATGGAACTGAACCTTGATGAATCTATTTTTATATGGACAAAACGAAACGACCATATGAGCAGTATACTGGGAAATATTAAAGTTCTCGTGAGACAGGGCCAGAACGGTTTCTGGGTCCCCTGTCGCGACTTTGAAAATTTACCATAAATTATCCAGAAAGAATTAGGAGTCATGCCTTATATGTACAGATTCCATTTTGAGTCTAGTTTCATTAGAAATAAATTTCACCAGTATTAAAGCCCTGTACAGAGAGATATTCAAGTTGTAACGTGCGGATGTCAGAGCAGTCGATCCCTGTAACATGGGTGACTTTAACTAATAAACTGTACCAATTGGCCCAACCAAAAATTCTAAAAATAAATCCATGGATGGGTATATGAGTCTAAATTCAGGGAAAATTTACGAAACCAGTTTCCGAGTTTTGAAACTCGAGATATGATTTTTAAGGTGACGGTGATGCAGTTTTCCAGCCTGTCCAGAAATGCCAAATTGGTCGGTACTTTAAGAGGATTTGTCTCATTAACCCCTCGTGTCCGACACCGGCGATGGTCTCGGGTTTGGGGTGTTACAAGAACTTGGTCACTTCTCTCTTTTTTTCTATTTTTTTAATACTTCACAATACCACTATTACAATAGAGAAAAACGAAAATTGCAACTTGAATTTTTTCCACAACGAACCTATTTCGATCTTGATATGAATGTCGCCGCCTCTCATTTTACAAGCTCTGATACCAAATGATGTGATCCGGCCAGGGTGGTTGAGTCAAATTCACTTAGTTGCCCGATCGTAGTCGAGAGTGTCATTCGTGCCTCGAATTTTTAGGAATAGAAGTAAAAGAATAGAATAGGATAAGCGGAAGGTTTCGAAGAAGGGTAAGTTTAATAATAGGTTCAGCTATGGGTAGCAAAGGTGAGTGTTGGATAGTTGGCTCGGTTTGGTGAAAACAAGAAAGAAACTCAAAGGATGGGGATGGAAAACGAGCGTAACGTCAGGAATGATTCAACACTAAATAGTGTCACCCTGATTCCTATATTGTTAAGGTGAAAAGAATGAATAGATGGATAGGTGAATGCCACACAAAGATTGGTGATAAGTTCAAACAATGACGATTGACGCCACTAGCACAAGCTAGGTAAGTCTTTCGAAACTTGTACGAGATATGAGAGGAAGCAACCTCACAAGAAAAATGTTCATTAACAAATTGGCAAAATTCCTTTTACAAGGAAATAAACAAACTATTTATAGGCAATCATGTAGTAGCCGAAATGGACAAACTAGCTAGCTTAAAGGCTAAGCGAATTCGGTCATGAATTAACTAGAATGTTCTAGAATGAAAACATTAATTAACTAGTCTTGATTCGGCTGATGGGGATGTGTTTGGAGAGCTTCATGTATGAGCTTTAATCACTTGAATGAATGTGAACCTTTGGAAGCTAAATAGGTTGTCTAGGTTTGGCCATGGGGTGCATGAAGCTTCCAAGAGTTGTCTCTTGGCCAAATAGGCGCATAGAAATTCCAAAGGTCCTCCCACATGCATTCGGCTATACATGGAACTTGAGAGGGAGCTTGAACCTAGCCTACATGAACTTGCATTAATTGTCCTTCATTCATGCATGTGTGCCGTCCAAGGAAGATGTATTCTTCAATATTCATTAATCCTTAATGTACATGAATGTGAGACCTCCAAACATTGAACTGAACCATGCATGTATCTTCCCGTTCAATGAACATTCCCGTACATGCACCTTGCCATGAATGTACCTCCACATTCGGTTGAACCTACATAAATTAAACAAACAAATAAATAAAATATAACTATTCATATAATTATAATTTAAATTAGTAACTAAACAAGTTAATGACACTAATTAAATTCAGACATATTAATTATAAGTCAATTATCATATTAAATTCGCCTAGGTCAAATAATTCAAAAACACTTAGTGAGCTAAGTTGAGCTAGGGGTTTCGGCATGAGCTATAGCAAATTAGATTAAAACAAAGTTTAAACTTAGTTTATTGTAATAGAAAATGGAATGAGCTGAAACGGGCTAAAATCAAGCTCAAACGAGCTGAATCGAGCTCAAGTGAGCTGATGGGGGTTGAATGGCGCATAGGAAGCTGGAGAGGAGCTGAGATCGGCTCGCAAAAGAGTGCAATGAGTCTTCAAGGCATTGTCCTTAGCTCCTCTAACGCCATGGACCTTGTTATCATCCCAAAAGCACAACACCAAGGCTGATAAAGCGTCTTGAATTTGCTTGGTTCGAGCTCAAGTCATGGGGCCTTTTAGAAGCTTTATTAATTCTTGTTTTGCATTCGAGGATGCCCCGGGCGTGCTCACATCATCATATAGTTATTTCACTTAAAAATTTCTTCTTACCATAACACTTACACACTTAACATGTAATTATTCTGTAATTTATCTTTCATTTCAAACTTTCATATAAACATATCATCCCGAAATCATTACTTTCACTAAAGAATGCGAAAAATGACATAAATAGATTAATCATGCCTGTTAATCATTTACGAAGCACTTACAGGATTAGTACTATAAATGGTTCATCTTTCACTTTCTGTACTATAATAATAATTCAATCCAAACTCATTCATCGATGTATATAAACATCTATCTTTAGCCATATAATCATTGATGTAATTATACTCACACATAATCAAATAGTTCATTGAACATTTAACAGTTACTAATATCTTGAGTATACATTAGCCTTTATGTACATAAATAATTTTGTAAATTCATGAACATTTAGCCTGATGAACTAGTAACTTGACTCAGATACTCAAGTAACTACACCACACCAGAGGCATCATAGATGCCTAGCAAGAGCACCGTAGTGCAGACAACAGCACCAATGTGCAAACAAAGGCACCGTAGTGGAACAGGGACAACAAAGTGTATATAGAGGCATCGAAGTGCAAATCTCGTACAAGCGTGCATGCTAACCCTATTGGTATGTCAATCATATCCTAATCATTTACTATGTCCAAACGGGCATTTTAACAAAATTTTAACTTTCATCAATCAGAGGTACTTCCATATTTCTCAATATACTTGTTGTAACAATTCATAATCATTCCAAAATCACATATATCATATTTCACAAATATTCAATAGTTTTCAAATAAATCCTTTATCACATTATATTTATGTACAATTCTATACCTACGAACTTACCTCGACAATTACAGTTGTAAAACAAGGCCGACGACTAATCCGACACATTAGCTTTTCCTCTGTTTAGATCCATTTGATTCGTTTCTGGGTCTAAATAATAATTTTTCATTCAATTAATACAACTCTAGCACTTAAATAATATGTTTAATACAATTAATTCATTCCATAATTATTTTCCAAGTTTATCCCAATATTTTACCTTTTATGCAACTTAGCACCTAAGCCCTAATCTTGCAATTTAACCAAATTTAACTAAAATCAAACACAGCTGAATAGTAAAACACTTCACTACATCCCATATTTGTTGTTATTTAACATCAAATCCTTGTACTTTTACTAATTTTACATTTTAGTCCTTAAACACTAAAATTATCAAAAATACTTAATAAAATATGTCTATTTAACAACAAAGCTTAACAATCTATCATAAACTTCAAAATATATTACAAATTCATCAATGGCAAGTTTTACAATCTTTAATAATTTTGAAAACGAAGATACGGGTTAGTTGAACCTAGTTACAACGATATCAAAAACATAAAACTTACTAAAAACGGGCTTCAATTTCACACCATGCAAAAGAGAATGGCTTCACCCAAAGCTTGGTGTTGTTCAACTATTGAGTTTAGGTTCAAAAACCATGGAAATGAAGATGATGATGATCATAACTTTTGTTTTATTCCTTTATTATTATTTTAACAAATAAAATCTTTTAATTAAAACATTTTAAATACATAATATTTCTTATTTTTCCACCCACTAACCGCGCATCACAATAATTAAGGTGTATTTGCACTTTAAAGCCTTCACTTCATACTTTTATAACTATTTAATACGATAGACTTATAGCGATTAACTTTTGCATCCTTTACAATTTAGTCCCTTTTCATTAATTAACTATCTAAACATTAAAATTTCTTAACCAGATTTTAATATGAGCTTAATAAAACTCCATAAATATTTAACAAAATATTTATGGCTTGGTTTATAGAAACAAGGTCCCGTTACCTCATTTTCTAAAACCACTTGACTTCAGAGACATGCCACTTGAACCTAATTATTCTTTCATTTAACATAATTCATTAAATCAAAATTTATCATTACACTATATTTGACTTACAAATATTAAGTGATAATATTTACGGAATAACTGTATTAAATTTTGAATACAGTCAATATTTATAAAGAGATGTATAACTCTTCGAGATGGATACCAAGTAAGTGTGGATCTATGAAATACATGACAAATGATATGCTTATGATTATGATTGTATTATATCTATAGATCTCATGCTCATGATATGTGATGTATGGCTCATGTGTTATATGTGATGATTCAAATATATGCGATATATGTGTATATATGTGTAATGAATCAAGATCTATGATCTAATGTCAAAAAGCATGTTATTCCTGTTAAAAGTGAATATTATGTGATAAGTGATTACGAAAGCATGTTTACACGCATAAGTGCATTAAGTGATCTATATGTGTAATAAGTAAAATCGCCATATCACATACATGGAGTGGGATTATGTGAAAGGTGGAAGTAGTGACAGTAAATTTGCAAATCAATGGTGGCTTGTCCACATCAGTGTTATTAGTGGAAGTTTATCTGCAAATTAGTGGTAGTTTATGTAACACCCCAAAATAGGACCTAGGAGTTTTAGGGGTATTTTCAGAATTTTAGCCTTAAAGTGTTAGAAATTTTGCAACATGATATAATGGTAATGTTTTCAATTATCATTTTTAGAAAATTAAATTAATTTCTGAAAATAAGTTTTAAATACCTTTAAATTTGCAAAAGGGAGTAAATTGTAAACTTGTCAAAACTTAGAGTTTTTATGAAGCAATTTAACCAAAATTTTAAATTCAAGCTAAATAACTTCTCTTCACCAAGTTATTTCACGTAAAAACTACCTAAAAATTTGTGTTTTTCATCGATTGATTCTCTCTTGCTATTTTAATCAGTTTTGAACTCCAAATCCTAATTCCTTCTGATTTATATCATCTTTTAAGTTAAAAACCTCTATAAAACCCAAGAAAATCACCCAAAAACTTCATCATCTACATCATCTTCTCCAAACTTGGGTTTTTTCATATTTGCATCAAATCTTGTTTTACTTCCATCAAAGGAAACCATTCGACTTTCTATGAGTTTTAAATGATATGTAGTCATTGAAATGCATGTTTTAAATAAAATCAAAAAATTAGGTTGTTAACGGTGGATTTTGTGATTTTGCATAAAAATGTGATTCCAAAAAGTTTTTTAACTTGGTTTAACATGATTAGTAAGTTTCTAAACTTATTTTAAAGTTTCGTTAAAGATTTTTAGAGTTTCAATGAATTTTCAAAAATAGCCATAAAACATGTCAAAAAAGTCGATATATTGAATTGAGTAGTTTTGTGTAGTTTGAAGGTTGAAAATTAGTCGTAGATGAATTATGAGATGAACAAAATTGCTTTTCAACGAAAACATTAAGTATAGATTGAGATATTCGAAGTTAAAGTTTGCTAGGTTTTAAGTTTCGGTTACATGGGAACTTAGTTTAGGCTTATGTTTTGTATGCTTGTAATGAGTCCTTGATTGATTTTTGGATGCACTGTTGTGTGAATTTGTTGTGTTAAAGGTTGGAATTCGATAGAACCTTTTACGAGTAGAGATAAAGGCCAGGAAAAGCTAGTTTGAGCTTTTGGCTTTTCAACGAAAGTGTAATTGGTAAGTGTTTGTGGACATGATTCAATGTGTTATTTGGAAATTTAGTAGTAGCCTAAACCCTACTCTAAATTTTGAGTGTAAGCTTTCTCAAACCTATGTTTATCTTGTGAATTATGTACTTTTGTGAATGTGAATATGTGATATGTGGATATGATAATTATTGTGAAAGTGCAAATGTGTACATGCTAGGTATATGTTAGTGACAGTGTTTTGCTAAGGATACAAATATGTAGTGATTGTGCACAGATAATCGGTAAGTAATATGTGTTTAATTTTGGATATTTTGGCCTTGTGATTATTGAAATCGTTGGATATAGTTGGCATGCCATAGGATTGTGAGTACTAACCTATATCTGTAGTGGTTTTGAGTGTCAAGGCAATGGGACATGTTGGAGGGATAAGGGCATGTGAGCTAAGCTCCATTCAACGGGGCATGAGATGTAAGGCCCCAATTTTCAGGAATTTTAAAAATGTTAGAAAAATTTAAAAATTCTGTGTCCTGTTTGTTTGTCGTAGGATTAAGTACGTTAGTGGGCCTCTAGAAGGCCCAAGCTTAAGGTAAAACCCGGTAGTTTTAATTAATTTTAATTCCATAAGAAAAAGGGGTTCTAGTTAATTGGGCTTTTAGGTATTAATTGTGTAAAATAAATCACAAGAAAGCATGTGGTAAAGTGGCTAAGTGACACCACTGGGAATGCTATAAGTGGCGTGTGGATGATTGGGAGGACCTGTGTTCAAGTCACAATGACAAAGAACTAAGGGATTAATTTTATGAATGGAAAAGGTAAGTAGTGGAACTGAAGTGAAAGTCTGTCAGGAGAGGATTTAGGAGTTGATAAGGGATAGGATTTAGGAGTTGATAAGGGATAGGATTTAGGAGCAGGTAAGGGAGGAAATCTAGGAGCTGATCAAGGAACAAGAGGTGGCCGTCCAAGGGACTTTCGCATGGGAATTTCGGCTAGGGTTAGTGCCAGTATAAATTCGGCATTAGTGGTAAGTGGTGCCGTTTCCTAACCATTCTCTTCTTCTTTTCTTTTTCTCTTCTCTCCATCCACTTATTCTTTTCTTCTTCTTTTCCCCATAGCCGAATCCTTCAGCCACCCTACTCTATACCACCTTCTTTCCATTATTTTAAGACTATAGCCGATTGCCTCAAATCTCGAAATCCCGAAAACTTGACTCCTTTTGTACCGATTTTTCCCTAGCCAAATCTCTTATTTTTTCTCATCATCTTTGGCCGATTCTCTCAACCTCTAAACCCCAGGTTTCTCTCGACAATACCACAAGCAAAAACCCTCATATTTTATCTTTCTCTACACTTTTGCAAAAAGTCGAAACTCCCACACTATCCTAGGGACATAGCCGAATACTGAGATCACTGAGGGCTTGACTTTGGTTATCATTTGAGGGCTTAGAACTGCATCAGAATCAAGTAGGAACTAAGGGGGAACGTTGACTGGAAGAATCGGTGGTAAGTCTTTCCAACTTAGTCTATCTTGCATATTTTAAGAAAAGCCGGAATCCCTAAAAGGTTAGGGAGGTTTTCATTTTTGGACTTGTAGCCCTAAGGGGTTGTGATAATAGTATTATTTTGGTAATAGTGTGATTAAGAGGCTATTGATCAAGGGCTTGGACAAGTGGAGCGAACGGATCTGGATCGAGACACTATTTTCGGCAAAGGTAGGAACGCTAAGGCCTAAGGTGTTGTTGGCCGAATATGGTAAGAAGTTAATATGTAGTTCATTTCGGTAGTAAGATTAATGTGGTAGTATTATAATTGTAGGCAGTTCGTGCGTGGACCTCGTCAGCAAATCGTCATAAAACAGGTGTGTAACTGACACCCTCTCATAGACTAGATCGGCAAAAGCCGAAAAGCCGAAATGCCGGAAAGTTGGTATTTTGGGAATTTGCGAGTGTGCGAATGCTCGTAAGATAGTTGGGTTTGTATGTTTGGTAATCTGAAGGTAATAAACTGTAGTACGTGCGATTTCGTGCATTTTGATAACTTGGGCTTAATGGGCCAAAAATCGGGTTCATGGGCCAACAGGCTCAATTTGGTAAGTATGCGCGGTAAGTATTCTGATAGTACGTAAATGGATAGGATGTGCATGAAAACCCTAAAAGTAGCTAAATTACTACAATACCCTTATGTATTGAAAATTACCATGATACCCCTAGGTGTAAATGACCAATATGCCCCTAGGGTTAATTTTGTCCGAAAAGCATGTTGACTTAAATCTGTATGATGTATGCCATGAATGAATATTTGTTGCATGGGTACATGGGTTATATTATGGAGGAAGCGTCCTGGTGGCTATGCCACAAATTATCTGATCTGGTGGCTCTGCCACATATATCTGTTCGTGGTTCTCGCCACGATTATTCAGATCTGGTGACTCTGTCACATTATCTGTTCTGGCAGCCATGCTGCATAATTCTGTGGCATGTAGCGGTTGGGTGGGTCGAGTAGTCTCCCCACATGGTGAAAGGTTGGTAAGGGGGTGTATGTGGTTGGTTATGGGTTGGGTTCTTCATATACATGAAATATCTGATCTGATCTGTTATGGGCCTATGGGCTTAATTCTGTATTCTGTTCTGGGTTAAGGCCAATTTATTCTGTTTCTGTGGTTTGAGCTGGTATAGGCTATGGTTGGGTTAATTTTACACACTGAGTTTCCCCAAACTCATCCCCTATTTTCATCCATGCAGGTAATCCCCAGCCATAGTGGGCTTGGAGCTGTGAGGGATTCGGAGTGGCCATTCATTCTGCAATATGGATTTCTTCTGGTGATTTGGACTTCAATTTTCTTTACTTTGATGATTTGGGTTTTGTTATGTAATAAGGCCGCTTATGATTATTTTTAATTGGGTTTCGATTTATAACTTATCATGATGACCTTAAATTATATTAACTATCAAAATGGGCTAGATCTAGGGTTCGTTTTCCAAAAACATAAACTGATTTCGAAGTAACACGATTACAAACAAGGCTTCTGCTATGATAACATTTTATAAACTTAAATACGTTTTATTCTAAAATTGACATAATTTCAATAGTAACCTAAAAATATACGCGATGTTAGAGTGTGGCAATGGCGGTGTGCATGTCTAAGATTGGATCCAAAAGAGCTTGGTACTTAAGCAGTCCGATGGGCTCACCTCCTTTTTCCGGTTTCCTACCTGGTGCGCAGCTTCCATTCACTTTATCCCTCAATGAATTAATCCTTTGAACATCAAGTACGATTTCCTAGACTTAGAATGGAAAAAATGTTTTAACGTTTTGATGTGGCACGTCGGATTCGGTCATAACGTCTAGGCCGGGTTTTGGGTGTTACATTTTGTGGTATCAGAGTCAAGTTGCAACAACTCAGCTGTGGAATGGGTTTACAAAAACGAAGATTTCAAAAAATTCTGTTTTTAAAATCTGGACTTCTAAAGGTGGCATTCCGAATCTCCGGCCCAAGCCTGTAAGTATTCTGAATTTTTCTGAATATATTCTGAATTATCTGTCTGTACTGAAACTTTACTAGAATACTCTAGATAGGATGCTACTGAAATCCTAGAAAAGCTTGCTAAAAGACTGAAACTGTAGCTAGACATCGATTCTGCGAAAACCAACTCTGAATTACTGTCTGAATCATAAAACATCTGTAATAAACATTGGAATGATATTAATGCATAAAATTCATAATCAGATAATACGATATGAGTACAAGAGCCACTCGTGGAAGAGGCCGTGGACGTGGCCGAGGAAGGGCTCGAGCGGTATCTTCATCTTCGGGACATATGCCGGCGGCAGATGCACCGGTACCATCGGTAATAGAAGTAGAGTCTCATGATTGTGGTGCCGGGGATGACGCCCTGTCGCAGGCTATGCTTCGAGTTCTGGAAAGGATTACCGGGGCAAGTTTGGGCAACAAAATTCGAAGATCGATTTTTGAACGGCTCCGAGCTAACGGAGCGGAGATCTTTAGGGGCGTATCTGGTGTAGCCCCGAATGTGGCGGATTATTGGTTGGAGGCCACAGAACGAATTATGGATGACTTGGACTGCTCGGTGGAGCAGAAACTGAAGGGGGCCGTATCGCTGCTGCGAGATGAGGCTTATCAGTGGTGGCTCACCGTGAGGGATGGAACCCCAACTGATAGGGTTACTTGGGAGCTGTTTAAGACAGCCTTTAAAGGAAAGTACGTCGGGGGAAGTTATGTGGATGCCCGCAGGAACGAATTCCTGAATCTGGTCCAAGGATGTAAAAGCTGCTCTTGAGAGTATGGGCCGAAGTTTACGAGGCCGAGCTCAGATGTGTGGGGATAGTCACTACGGAGTATGAGCGTAGCGTTCGCTTTGAGGATGGACCTAGAGATGACCTTAAGGTACTGATTGCTCCGCAGAGGGAGCGGGATTTTGCGGTTCTGGTGGAAAAAGCTAAGATAGCTAATGAGGTAAAGCGTACTGAGAGGCAGAACTGTGAGAAAGATCGGAACCATTTCCAAAGGGATTCTGGACCTTCAGGTGGAGCAAATAAGAATGTCAAAAGGGCGAGAGTGGAGGAGCCAGTTCGGGCAGCTCCGGTGAATGTGGTTAGACCGCCAATTTGTGAAGACTGTGGAAAGGTACATTTGGGTGAGTGTAGGAAATGTTTCGGTGCTTGTTTCTGGTACGGATCTATGGAGCATAGAGTTAAGGACTGCCCATAGAGAGCTGATTAGGCTCAGGTTGCTGTACAGAGGGTTGTTCAACCCGCGAGAGGTGGACCACAACCACTGAGAGGACGTGGACAAGGTAGGGGCGGAAATGGAAATGGAAATGGTCGAGGTCGGGGGGCACCTGGCAGGGGTGCCGAAAATGCTGAGGCTCGACAGCCAGCGTTGGTGTATGCGGCTCGTCGTCGAGAGGAGGGCGACGCACCTGACGTCATAACTGGTAAGTTTTTGGTTTCTAGCATGCCGTATACTACTTTGGGGGATATTGGATCTACTCATTCCTATGTTGCATGTTCCATATCTGGGTCATTGGGAGTGCATTCTGAAAAGATAGTGAGTGGGGTCTCTGTGTTAAGTCCTTTGGGCCACTCGGTTAGGGTAGACAAACTGTATAGGGATGTACCCCTAAAAACTCAAGGTAAGATCTTTCCTGGAGATCTAATGGAGTTGTCATCCGGAGAGTTTGACCTCATTATGGGAATGGACTGGCTTATTAAGCGTAGGTTGACTTTGGATTGTGCTGCAAAATAAATGGTATTAAGGACCACGGAGGGTGAGGAGGTTATGATGATAGGTGAGCGAAGGGATTATTTGTCTAATGTGGTGTTAGCATTGAGGGCCAAAAAGTGGATTCGAAAAGGTTGTGAGGCCTATTTGGCATTTGTAAGCCAGTCGGAGGAGAAGGAATTGACAGTGGATAAGGTAAGGACCATAAAGGAGTTTCAGGATGTTTTTCTGGAGGAGCTTCTGGGATTACCTCCAAACCGAGAAGTGGAGTTTGGAATCGACTTGTTGCCTGGAACGACGCCAGTGTCTATCGCACCGTATAGGATGGCACCGAAGGAGTTGGTGGAGCTAAAGGCACAAATTCAAGAGTTGTTGGATAGGGGCTTTATTAGGCCAAGCGTGTCTCCATGGGGAGCACTGGTGTTATTCGTGAAGAAGAAGGATGGTACAATGCGGATGTGCATTGACTATCGCCAGTTGAACAAACCGACCATTAAGAATAAGTATCCACCGCCAAGGATTGACGATCTGTTTGGCCGACAAGGGGCTTCAGATTTTCTAAGATCGACCTTAGATCCGGATATCATCGCTTAAGGGTCAAGGAGACGAATATCCATAAGACGACATTCGTGACTCGGTATGGTCATTACGAATTTCGGTTATGCCATTTGGGTGATTTAACGCCTCTGCGGCATTAATGGATCTCGATGAATCGGTGTTTGAACCATTTCGATCAATTCGTAGTCGTCTTTATTGACGATATTCGTATATTCTGAAACGGAAGCAAAGCATGATGAGCATCTCCGTATAGTGCTACAAGTGTTAAGGGAGAAGGAACTTTATGCAAAGTTCAGCAAGTGTGAATTCTATTTGAGGGAGGTAACTTTCTTAGGACATGTGGTCTCTGCTGAGGGGATTAAGGTGGATCCTCAAAAAATTGAAGCAGTTTTGGAATGGAAGCAGCCTAGGTCAGTATCGGAGATACGGAGTTTCCTGGGATTGGCAGGATACTACAGAAGGTTTGTGGAAGGTTTTTCGGTGTTGGCTGCACCTCTGACTAAACTCATAAGGAAAGGGGTACCATTTGTATGGATTGAAACGCAGCAAGAAGCTTTTGAAAAGTTCAAGAAAGTTTTGACTGAAGCACCTGTGTTAATTCAGCCGGAGTCTGGGAAGGATTTTACTATGTACAGCGACGCATCACATGTAGGTTTGGGCTGCGTGTTAATGCAGGAGGGTAAGGTGGTTGCATATGCGTCACGGTAGCTTAAGCCTCACGAGGGGAACTATCCTACTCATGATTTGGAATTAGCAGCAGTGGTTTTTGCACTTAAGATTTGGAGACATTACCTGTACGGAGAGAGGTGCATTATATACACAAACCATAAGAGTCTTAAGTATTTGTTGACTCAGAAGGAGCTGAACCTTAGGCAAAGGAGATGGATTGAGTTACTTAAGGATAATGACTGTTCAATCGAGTATCACTCAGGAAAGGCTAATGTGGTAGCTGATGCTTTGAGTCGTAGAACCGTATCTGATCTGAGAGCAATGTTTGCTCGTTTGAGTTTGCATGATAATGGTAGTTTGTTGGCTGAATTGCAAGTAAGGCCAACCTGGGTGGACCAGATTAAGGAAAAGCAGTTGGAAGATGAGTCTTTGGTCGCTCGTTTTCAACAAGTTAAGGAAGGGAAACTTCTGAGTTCGGTTTAAATGGTGATGGAGTTCTGTGTTTCCGAGGAAGAATTTGTGTTCCGAAGGACTCTGACTTGAGGCAAACAATATTGAAGGAAGCTCATGGGGGACTATGTGCCATGCATCCTAGAGGGAATAAGTTGTATCACGACTTGCGAGAATTGTACTGGTGGCCTGGACTTAAGCGAGAAGTAACGGAGTTTGTAGGAAAATGTCTGACATGCCAACAAGTGAAAGCTGAGCATCAATTACCTTCTGGACTGTTGCAGCCGGTAAAGATACCACTTTGGAAGTGGGAGAGGGTAACCATGGACTTTGTGAGTGGGTTGTCATTGACACCATCGAAGAAAGACTCGGTATGGGTGATTGTGGATAGGTTGACCAAATCGGCCCATTTCATACCAGTACGTACCAACTTTTCGCTTCAAAAGTTAGCCAAACTGTATGTTGCGGAGATTGTGCGACTTCATGGAGTCCTATTTTCGATTATCTCTGACCGGGATCCTAGATTCACATCTCGGTTTTGGTAAAAGTTGCATGAGGCATTGGGGACGCGGTTGAACTTCAGTACGGCTTTCCATCCCCAAACTGATGGTCAGTCAGAAAGGGTCATTCAGATTCTGGAGGACATGTTAAGGGGATGCGTGATTGACTTTTGATGTAGTTGGGAGGACTACTTACCGTTGGTAGAATTTGCGTACAATAACAGTTATCAGACGAGTATTCGAATGGCACCGTATGAAGCACTGTATGGTCGAAGGTGTCGTACACCTAGTTGTTGGACGGAGCTAGGGGAGCGACAAGTTCTTGGACCGGAATTGGTGGCTGATACTGAGGCTAAGGTCAGAATAATTAGGGACCGTTTGAAAGAAGTATCTGATAGGCAAAAATCGTATGCAGATTTGAATCATAAGGAGATTGAGTACTCAGTAGGGGATATGGTCTTTTTAAAGGTTTCTCCTTGGAAGAAGATATTGAGGTTTGGTAAGAAAGGCAAGTTGAGTCCGCGGTTCATTGGGCCTTATCGGGTTTTGAAGCGAGTAGGCCCAGTAGCTTATCAGTTGGAATTACCTCCAGAGTTGGACAGGATTCACGATGTTTTCCACGTCTCCATGTTAAGGCGTTATTGTTCTAACCCTACTCATGTCGTGCCAGTTGCAGAAATTGAGGTGCAAACTGATTTGACTTTTGAGGAGGAGCCTGTGCAAATTTTGGACCGACATGTTAAGATTCTGAGAAGGAAATCTGTCCCATTAGTAAAGGTGCTTTGGCATAATCATGGCAGAGAGGAAGCTACTTAGGAGCCAGAGGAGGAGATGCAGCAACAATACCCTCATCTGTTCGGACCAGGTAAATTTCGAGGACGAAATTTCTTTAAGGAGGGTAGAGTTGTAACGCCCCAATTTTCGGGAATTTTAAAAAAATGTTGGAAAAATTTAAAAATTCTATGTCCTGTTTGTTTGTCGTAGGATTAAGTACGTTAGTGGGCCTCTAGAAGGCCCAAGCTTAAGGTAAAACCCGGTAGTTTTAATTAATTTTAATTCCATAAGAAAAAGGGGTTCTGGTTAATTGGGCTTTTAGGTATTAATTGTGTAAAATAAATCACAAGGAAGCATGTGGTAAAGTGGCTAAGTGACGCCACTGGGAATGATATTTATTTGATATATTGAAACATGACATGGAAAATACATGTATGTAAAACTTGCCAGATAATTATGTATATTCATGATTATGAACTGTTACTAGAATAAATATACACAAAATTCATGAAAATGATGATACATGAAATATTGATATAATGAAATGAATGATTTATGTTTATGAAGAAACGTCAAGAGAATTATATGTATCATGACATGTAAATATGTGACCATATTTGATATGTTGATATAAGTAAATTATATATGTTGAGACGAGTAATGAACTCAAGGGTGACATGTTGAGAAAATAAGTTTATCAATGTTGAATTTATATGTAATATGTGCAAGTACGCTAACCAGTGCTGTTGCTTGATGCTTAGGAAAGTGCCGAGCTATTGGTTGAATAGTAATATGATTATTTATAAGATGCATTGAATTGGTAAGTATTTAAGTAAAAATATGCTAGTGCTCGTGAAGGAGTGGTAAGGATTAAATTATGCAATTTCTTATGAAATCACTTATCATGTGATCAATTCGAAAAAGGCTTTGGTTAAATGCATAGCTTGTGACCATGTTTGTATGATATGTTTATGACTTGTGTGTCATGCATATGGAATAAGGGTGGAAAGTAAAGAAATGCAAATGAAAATAAAGAAATTTGGAAAAGTTAAAGTTATATAAAATCCTACAAAGCTTGGGATAATATGTATAAGTGATATTGTGGATTTATTCACCTTGTGAATTGATGAATATAACTTCATTAGGATTGTGGTATCAATATTGGGTTATTCTTGATACGTATAGATTTCATATTTGAAATGAATTAATATGATTAAAGTTTATACGAGCTTACTAAGCATCCGTTACTTTTGTAGTTGTTTTCCTTTACTTTTTAGATTATCAAAAGCTCGATCGGGTTAGAATTTTGTCAGAGTTATATCACACTATCTATCGGTTCTATCGATACTTTTAAAGGTTTTAATTTGGTTATAATGGCATGTATAGGTTTTCCGGTTAATGTTGGCCTATATGAGTTTTCTTAATATTAACCACTTATTTGGCTTGTGTTTTGGCACATATTGGTTTGGTGCATATTTGTCTTAAATGTTTGATGTGTGATTTGGTTTATGGTCGTATGGTGAAAGGTAAAATGTTAGATAAAAGTGCATTTATATACATGTGTTTTGGGATGCAATGAATTGATCATGAACTGGTACCATGATATGTAAGGTATATATATAACTAAATATGTTAGTATTTGAAATACATTTTGGCATCAAATGGTAAGTTTTGGTGGGTAAGTGAATTGGTTAGAAATAATAAAAATTAGCTTGGTAAACTTTAGGTACAAATATGTATATAAGTTAGTTATACATATGAATATATTGAAAATATGAATATACCTATTATAATCTAATATCTGAGGTGCCTAAAAGCATATTAATTGTAAGTGACAATATTATATGCTTAAAGCTTGTTTTTATGTTTAATTATGGCTTGTAGATATGCACAAATTTTATTGTAGGTTGACACAAAAAAATTCAGTGAGAAATATGGCTTGTAAAATGGACTATTTTTGTCCACACAGGTAGAGACACAAGCATATGTCTCAACCGTGTGTGACACACGGCCAAATGATATGGCCGAGTGTCCATTGTATATTTTAATTTGCATAAGTCAGTATGATTACTTTTTCACACGGCTTAGCACACAGGCATGCGGTTGACCGTGTGACCCATGCACCTTAATATTACTAGTCAGTATGCTCACACGGCCTAAAACACGGGCGTGTGGCTCGGCCGTGTGATCCAAGTTAGTAAACCCATAATTTTGGACACAGTTTGAAACACGAGTGTGTCCCTTGACCGTATGAGCCACACGGCCTGGCCACACGGGCGTATGATCCCTACAGTGATGAAAATATTAAATGTTTTTGAAATATTTTTTGAGTTTTTGATTTAGTCCTGAATTGTTTCTGATGCATAATTTGTGCCTCAAGGACTCATATAATGGACAATATGTATGATTTTGATTGGTTCCTGACATGAATGATATATGATATGAAATGTTTATATTTTCTGTCCGTTTGATTTATAAATTCTGGTAATGCTCCGTAACCCTATTTTGGCGATGGATTTTGGTTAAGGGTGTTAAAAGAGTGTTACCTTTATGCTTCACTTTCGGGACATGTTTGACTCTATGAGTCAATGTTTGTTGTGTCAGAGATCCATGTATCCGATGAGTGATGATAAAGCTCACTTTTATGTTTCATAGCTCAAGTGCCAAATTATGTTAAAATGTATATATGTGTAATGTGATGTATGCCTACTTAAGTATGTGGTTGTTATGCAATTTATCTTAAATAATGAATATGTGTGTAATGTGATATGTGTTTATATGGCATGTGACCATTATGCAATTTATCTATAAGGATGGTTTCGAGTATTGTGACATATGCTTAAATGTTATGTGATTATATGAGTATTGTGATATATGCTTGTATGATAGGTAATTATATATGTAATATGATATATGCTTGAAAGTGAATATGTTTACCATGTAAAAAAACTAGAAAATAATGCACGAGTAGAAATATTATAACACTAAAGTTGAAACTATTGACGTTGTGCTATATGGTTGTTTCGTTGATTCTTGATGAATTGTTTGTATAGTAGTTATTTTAGGCATTCACTGAGCTAGTTAATCTCACCCACTCCTTTCTTAAACCTTGTAGATTAGTTATTTTTCGGTGCGAGCAGTGTGGCTTTCCGGGTGTAATCCAAGCGAGTCCATTTTCGTTATTAGTAGGTGTTATTTTTTGGTTACGTTTTGGGGAATAAAGCAATGTGGTATCCTTTTTGCTAATATTGGATATGATATGTTGAATATTGATTAGATTTGCTTTTGATGTTTGAAATTATTATTATGACCATTTCAATGTTTATTTGATGATGATATGGATGATGATATGATAGCATGTTGAACTGGTACGAGTTGGAATAACTTATATGCTTAAAAGGAATAACTTATATGCTTAAAAATATTGTATTTTTGAGGTCTAGAGCAGAGGTATCGATATTCGGGTTTTAAAATCAATACCTCTATATTTTGAAATGTGCAGGAAGTCAGAATAGATATTCGATATCGATACTTTATCTCAAGTATCGATCCTCAGGGATTAAATATCAATACTTTGGCAGGGGTACAAATAATTTTCGAGACTTTGGGTTTTTCATAGAGAAACATAATGCAATTTTGGTACCGATTTTCCTAGCAATATTGATACCTCTTGAGCAAAATATCGATACCATATCTTTTGTATCATTACCTACGTTGATTTTAAAAGATTTTGCTAAAACGAATCATATGCATGTTTAATTATTATTTTAAGGATATTTGATGTATGTTAACATGTAACAATGATAATTAGAGCTTAAGATAGACTCTAATTCTGTACGAATGTTAAAAGGGGAGATGATAATTGGTTATGACATAAGAAAGTGGTGTGGCATCTTGATAATTGGGCTTGGCGACTAGGTCGGGTGTGGGGTGTTACATTTTGTGGTATTAGAGCTCTATGTTCAATAACTCTCAAACCTAGGTGATTGTTGTGTGTTTGGAGTTTCGAAACTCATGAGTCTAAATTTCTATGTTTCTTGGAATTGTGATAAAACTCTGTTTGAATTACATAAGGTAGCTTGAAATATTTTGATTGAATTGCATGTAGGATAAGAATAGGAACTCATTGCCTTTAATCCTAAATTTTGCTTGTAGGAGCGAGACTTGGATCATCTCCTCACCACTCATACTATTGACTTGTTTATTGTATGCTAGATTATTAGAGATGCCTTCTAGACATGTTAATGTGAGTGAAAATGTATTTGTTTTTTTTAAGTGCATTAGCTAGTAAGTTGGAATTCCGTAGGAGTGCTCAATGAGGGTTTCATTTGGGCTAGATTGGGTGGCAGAAGCATGGTTGTAGATTTTGGTTCTACACCTTTTTAAATTTTGAGTAATTCATCGAATAATTAGAGAATTTCGTGAAGGACTATGGATTTAAGAAAAAAATATGTATGAGTTTTAAGAGAGTGTCATAGGAATAGAGGGAATCATTGGCAAAATTATCGTAGAATAGTTCCTGGTAGGGAATAGATTTATTAAGGGAAATAGTAGAAAATTAGAGAAAATGAGAATCAAAGTGCACAACGAAAGTGTGATAGTTAGTTTCAGAGTGGAAATAGCATATTTTGTGATTAAGCAAGTGAAGAGTTAGCAGGGAATTTCAAGGATGAAATTCTTTTTAGAGAGGGAGATTTGTAACACCCTAAAATAGAGCATAGGAGTTTTAGGGGTATTTTATGAATTTTAGCCTTAGAGTGTTCAAAATTTTGTCACATGATATACCGGTAATGTTTTCGATTATGATTTTTAGAGAATTAAATCAATTTCTGAAAAATTTTTAAATACCTTTAAATTTGCAAAAATGACTGATTTGTAAAAGAGTCAAAACTTAGAGTTTTTATGAAGTAATTTAACCAGATTTTAAAATTCAAGCTAAATAACCTTTCTTTACCAAGCTATTTCCCGTAAAAACTACCCAAAAAATTGTGTTTGTCATCCATTGATTCTTTCTTGCTATTTCAATCAATTTTTAACTCAAAATCATAATTCCTTTTGATTTCTACCGTCTCTTAAGTTATAAACCTCTATAAAAACAAAGAAAAGCACCCAAAAACTTCATCATCTACATCATCTTCTCCGAACATAAGGTTTTTTGGATTTGTGTCAAAGCTCGTTTTACTTCCATCAAAGGTAACCATTCGATTTTTTATGAGTTCTAAATGATATCTAGTCCCTTAAATTGAATTTTTAGCCATTGAAACGCATGTTTTACATAAAAGCCAAAAATTAGGTTGTTAATGGTGGATTTTGGGATTTTGCATAAAAACATGATTTAAAAGTATTTTCAAATTTTTTAAACATGATTAGAAGGTTTCTAAACTTATTTTGAAGTTTCGCTAAAGATTTCTTGAGTTTTAATAAATTCTCGAAAATAGCCATAAAACATGTCGAAAAAGCCAATATATTGAATTGTGTAGTTTTGTGTAGTTTAAAGGTTAAGAATTAGTTGTAGGTGAATTATAAGATGAACATAATTGGTTTTATGTGAAAATATTAAGTATAGATCGAGATATTTGAAGTTAAAGTTTGCTATGTCATAAGTTTCAATTACATGGGAACTTAGTTTAGGCTTATGTTTTGTATGCTTGTAATGAGTCCTTAACTTATTTTTGGATGTATTGTTGTGTGAATTTATTGTGTTGAAGTTCTGAATTTGATAGAACCTTCTACGAGTAGAGATAAAAGCAAGGAAAAGCTAGTTTGAGCTTTTAGCTTTTGACAATAAGTGTAATTGGTGAGTGTTCAAAATAATTACTTGTGGACATGATTCAATGCGTTATTTAGGAATTTAGTAGTACCCTAAACCCTAGTAGTACCCTAAACCCTTACTCTAAATTTCGAGTGTAAGCTTTCTCATACCTATGTTTATCTTGTGAATTATGTACTTATGTGAATGTGAATATGAGATATGTGGATATAATAACTATTGTGAAAATGCAAATGTTTTGTATATGTTAGTAACAAGATTTTGCTAAGGATGTAAATATGGAATGATTGTGCACAGATAATCGATAAGTGATATGTGTTTTATTTCGAATATTTTGGTCTAGTGATTATTGAAACCGTTGGATATAGTTGGCATGCCATAAGATTGTGAGTACTCACTTATATCTACAGTGGTTTTGGGTGTTGAGACCTAGGGACATGCTGGAGGGATAAGGGAATATGAGTTAAGCTCCGTTCAATGGGACATGAAAGAGGAAATAAGGATAGTGTTAGCTTTATACTTTAGTTTTAGGACATGTTTGACTCTACGAGTCTATGTTTGGTGTGTCAAAGATCCATGTATCTAATAAGTGATGATAGAGCTCACTTTTATGTTTCATAGCTCAGGTGCCAAATTATCTTAAAATGTATACATGTATGTGGTTGCTATACAATTTATCTTAAATAATGAATATGTGAGTAATGTGATATGTGTTTAGATGACATGTGACCATTATGCAATTTATCTATAAAGATGTTTTCGAGTATTGTGACATATGCTTAAATGTTATGTGATTATATGAGTATTGTGGTATATGCTTGTATGATAGGTTATTATATGTGTAATATGATAAATGCTTGAAAGTGAATATGTTTACCATGTAAAAGAACTAGAAAGTAATGCACGAGTAAGTATATTATAACCCTAATGTTGGAACTATTGAGGTTGTGCTATATGGTTGTTACGTTGATGTTTGATGAATTGCTTTCATGGCAGTTAATTTAGGCATTCACTGAGCTTGTTAAGCTCACCCACTCCCTTTTTAAACCTTATAGATTAGTTGTGTACCGGTGTGAGCGGTGTGGCTTTCCTAGGGGTGATCCAAGCAAGTCTATTTTCATTATTCATTCATGTTTATTATTTGGTTATGTATTGGGGAATAAGGCAATGTGGTAGTCTTTGTGCTAATATTGGATATGATATGTTTACTATTGATTGGATTTGCTTTTGATGTTTGAAACTATTATTATGACTGTTTCGATGTTTATTTGATGATGATATGATAGCATGTTTAACTAGTATTAGTTGGAAAGACTTATATGCTTAAAATTGTTTTATTTTTGAGGTCTGGAGAAAAGGTATCAATATTCGGGTTTTTAAATCAATACCTCTATGTTTCGAAATGTGCAGGAAGTTAGAATAGAGATTCAGTATCGATACCTTATCTCTAGTATTGATACTCGGGGATTAAATATCGATACTTTGGTAGGGGTATCGATAATTTTCGAGACTTTGGGTTTTTAATCGAGAAACAGAATGTAATTTTGGTACCAATTTTCCAAGAAGTATCGATACATCTTGAGCAAAATATCGATACCACGTCTTTTGTATCATTACCTATGTTGAAGTTTTAAGATTTTGCTAAAAAGGATCATATGCATGTCTAATTATTATTTTAAGGCTATTTGATGTATGTTAACATGTAAAAATGGTAACTAGAGATTAGGATATACTCTAAACCTATGTGAATGTTAAAACGGAAGACAATTCGGTAAAAATGAGCTTTTTACTTGTTGGTTAAGACATGAGACGTTGGTGTGGCATCCTAATATTCGGGCTTAGCGACCATGCCGGGTATGGGGTGTTATAGTTTATCAAAAATTCAATGGCTATTTATCTACAAATCAATGGTGGCATGTCCACAAACGGTGTTTGGATGGATGAGTTTTGGGGAACTTGATATTTGTGTGGAGCGGAGATGGGTAGGAATTTTTATAAAATGTGCATCGATATGTTCATGCATAGTTAACAGTGATAAATTCCATAATTTTGATAATGTATAATTATGTCATGTTTGATATATGAGTTGATGTGTATGCAAATATATGTATATGTTGGGTCGTCAAGACACCCTGCAACGCAGCGGAAAAATTATTCCGACGATCCAAACCAGGAATCCGTGGACAAGAAACGAATCAATAAGAAAAGGTTTAAAAATATATACCTTTCTTACTCTAAAAAATTGGAAAGAACCACTATTGTTTTAATCCCCTTCGCAAACTGCTGATCCAAAGCCCCAACAGAGTTGTCCTGACCTCTACGTAGTTCACCCTATTGCGAACAAACAAACAAAAACTCTCATTGAATGTTTCAGAGAATTTTTTTGAAAAGAAATGCGGCTACTAGACCTATGTTCTTTTTCTTTTGTGGTTAATTTTGGTTAACACTTTTTTGCACCCTAGGGTTTTATTTTATGTTTCTTTTCCTTTTATTTAATATTCCCTAAAAAAACAAAATCCCTTTTTTGGTGTCACAGTATATATGAAAATGTCACACTGTAATATCCTTTCCAAAAGGATATTAATTTCCATATATATTTTATGTTTGACCGAAATTAATTATTATAATACTTTATTTTAATAATTTATGTAAACAGATCATAATTAATATTTTATATGAATCAAAGTCATACATTTATTTTAATTATGTTCTCTATTCTTGTACAATGAATTTATACATATATTGTGTTTATTATTTAACTGTCAAATTAAATTAATTCAATAATTAATATAATTCTCATGACAGTTAAATTTAATACCAACTGTGTTCATATTCTGTTCATTTCAACCATAGGGTGTGACCCTATAGGCTCTTCTAACATTGGTAGTAATACTAGAAAAATTCTAACGCTACAAGCAATGAGTGGCATCTAGAAATGCTTCATCGCTACCCATGTAATGCCTCAAATTCCCAAATCCCTGATAAAATTATTTTTGTATGTTTGAGACGTGAAAGTATGTCTGGCTTAGTAGTTGTGTGCTCTGGGAGTGTCTGGGAAGTCATTGGTTCAAGCCTTGGCTTCCACAAAAAATGGCTTTTAAGGATTAAACCCCTATCTTAGGTTAGTAGGGTTATAAGTAAAAGTTGTTAAAAACATGACAGAATGGGCCTACTGGTCTAGTGGATAGTGGCATGTAGAGTGTGCTAGTGGTTTAAGGTTCGAATCCCTGCTGGTGCAAATGGAGATTATTTTTACTGGTGGCCATGCGAGGAAGTTGTGTTTGACCGAAACACCAAGAGTTTGAATAGATTTAAATGGGGTTATCGTTAGCCGAATCTGAGGAGATGGATGGGAAGAAATTGAGGAGGAAATAGGGGAATTTGAATGGTTTGAAAGTGTTTCTACCGAATTTGAACTGATGGCACATAGAGTTTCAGTTGTAGTAAGGGTGTGTTGAGGGGTAGGAGTTAGGTTGTTGACCGAACAGTGGTGTTCTTTTTGTCAAAAATTTCGGCCATAGTCTAGCTAGGTGCCGAATCCTCTCGTTGCTTTTCAGGTTTACAAATAGCTTGTTTTGTGTTCTTTCTTCTTTTTGGTCTTGGGTAGTCCCTCAAAGGTCCCTAAGAGTGTCGAATACTACTTTCCCCTATCTTCTTCTTTTCTCCCGATTCTGTCTTCTCCTCTTTCTCAACTTGGTCGATTACCTGAGTAGCACTTCTCTTCCCTTTGATTCTTTTCTCTCTATTATGTTGGATGAACCCTAATATCCTTTGTTTTTCTCTTGCTAAAACCAAATACCCCCTTTTCAATTCGGGCAACTTCTAGGCTTGGATCTTGGCCGATTATAGGTTAGTCTACTTCTCAAACTTTTTAACTTATTCTTCTTTTTATTTTCACTGTGACCGAGTGTAACCTTCTCACTCTTTCTCAATTCTGCCTTGATGATTTTCATCTAACACCTACGTTCTAGCAAATGATGATAGGAGTGCAGAATCAATAGTGGGGGCATAGGACGATTCTTTTCTTTCCCTACAAGTGATCTTTCCACCCTCGATAATTGTTAGTTGAAGGTTGCTAAGTTGTGTATTGTACTGAAGGTTTAGATTATTATTAATCAGTCGCTTGTTCTTTGGTTTAAGGTTGACTTTGACACAAATCCATTGGTATTGGAGGAGGTTCTGCAATTACTCGTTGGTGCTTTGATCTCGGATATAATTTGTTTACAATTTCATAACAGGTGTGTGTAACACTACCATTAAATGGGAAACGACAAAAGCTAAAAAGCCAAAAATCCAAAAAGTGGGTTGACGACACCACACGGGCGTGTGGCTGCCCATGTGGCAGGCCGTGTAACAAAACATGGCTATGTGGTCGATGAGATGGCCATGAGCGTTTTCATGGGTCGAAACGATATTGGGCCTTTTTGGGCCAAACTGGGCCGTGTAGGCCCAATGAGCCTATGGGCCCCACATGGGAAGATTGCACAAAAGTGTGGTCAATATTGGTCAAGGCTGTGTAAACCACACGGCTAAGGCCATTTCTAGGCTATGTGGGCCATACGAACGTGTGGGCCCACATGGGTCCACAATATGGGCCGTGGGCCCATTATCACCGATTGACTGTTAAAGTTGCACGGGTCGCCCAAGACAACTGTGGACCTAGTGTTGGGCCGGTAAGTGTACTTGGACCCTTATTTTTGTAAATGACTGATATACCCTTATGTGATGTATGACTGCTTGAGCATGCCATTTGTATTGTATATACATTTATATTATGTTGCATTGCATGGGGTGGGATATATGATTTTGGAGGAAGTGTACTGAAAGGCTATAAGCCTATTACTGGTAGCTCTGCTGCAAATACTATTTTAGTGCCGCAACTGGTGCTACATGGAGTTTAGAGATGAGTGGGTCGATTTTATCCCCACATGGTGTGTGGGGTTGGTACGGACATGGTCTGTAGAGGCTAGATTAAGTAGGATTTTCTAATTGCATACTATACGATACTGTATTGGGCTTAGGCCCCACTAATACTGTTACTGAAATGAGCTCAAGCCGAGATTGCTACTGTTACTGAAATGGGCTAAGGCCCTAACTGAAACTGAAAGGGCTTAGACTCAAATTGTGTTTACTCTGATTGATTGCTATTATGGGATTTCACACACTGAGTTTTCGTAAACTCACCAATCTGTTAGCTGTGCAGGAAATCCCCAAACTTAGACGGATCGATGCGGCGGAGGACTCAGTGGTGGACACTCGACTTAGTTAACTTTTAATATTATAATTAAGGTTTATTTTGGGATTTACATTATTTAATACGGCCTCTCGGGTTTATTTTTTATTTTGGTATTTTTCTCAATTTTTTTTTTTTGATTTACAACTGCTAGCAATAGGAAAAACGTGAGTTTTAAAAAAGTCAAACGTTTTAAAAACCACCACAAATACGTAACTCGTTTTCAAAGCTTTCGCGAATAACAAAACATTTACAAAATTAATAACATTTTATTAAAAGCAACCTTTAAAAGTACAAGTCCCACATTATGAATGACCAATAAGACTTTAAGTTGTCTTTTCAATCTATACGTCGAGTCTTAGATTTTGAAAAACACTTCAATGTGACATCGCCAGATTCGGTCATGACGTCTGGGTCGGGTTTGGGGTGTTACATTTAGTGGTATCACCATGTTAAAAAACTCGGCTGTGGATTTGAGCTTTTGCAAAAATGTGGAAATTTTAACAGAATTGTTTCAAATGGTTTAAAGTGATTGATATAAATTGGAAATGTTTTACTGAAGAAGTGGTACACCGAGTCTCCATGTCGATCCTGTAAGTCTTCTAACTATTTATACTGAAATGATTATATTGAAATGTTATTATTGAGACTACTTTAGGTAGTAAAACTGTACTGAAACTCTCTAGTTAGAGTAAAAATCGTAGTAAGACTACGAACTGCGAAAACAAACTCTGAGATAATATTGTTCATAAAATATCTGTAATAAATACTGGAAAAATAAATTGACTGGCATAAAACTGTTAATACAGACTAAGAACATTCGATAATGAGCACCAGAGTTTCTCGTGGAAGAGGCCGTGGCAGAGACCGTGGAGGTGCTCGGGCTGAGTCTTCGTCAACTGGACACTAGCCTAATGAGGAAGCTAGAGAGGCAACAGCTTCACCTATGACTGAGACAGGGTCTTAAAATTGAGTGGCTAGGGATGACGCACTATCCCAAGTGGTGTTGAGGATTTTAGAAAAGGTCGCTGGGCCTAGAACTGGTACTATGGGCCGTAGGTCGGTTACGGAATGACTCAAGTCTAGTGGGGCTAAGATATTTAGGGGTATTGCTGGAGAATGACTCAAGTCTAGTGGGGCTAAGATATTCAAGGTTATTGTTGGAGTTGCTCCTAATGTAGCTAAGTATTGGATCGAGGCCACAGAGAGGATCATGGATGACCTTGACTGCACCCCCGAACAGAAACTAAAGGGTACAGTATCACTGTTGAGAGATGAGGCCTACCAGTGGTGGCTTACTGTCAAAGAGGGCACTCAAGCCGATCGATTGACCTGGGAGTTTTTCAAGACTACTTTCCAGGCTAAGTATGTGGGTGCCAGCTATGTGGACAGTGGTTGAATATAAGGCCGAATTTTTACGAATGAGCCGCTATGCACGTAGGATGGGGGCAACTGAATACGGCCGGTGTGTTCCATTTTAGGATGGCCTCAGAGATGATCTAAGGGTTCTGATAGCCCCTCAGAGGGAGCGGGATCTTGCAGCACTGGTTGACAAGGTGAAAATTGTCGCAGAAGTGAAGCACGCTGATCACCAGAACAGAGAGAAAGGCAGAGGTAAAAGGGATGCTGAGCCCTCAAATTCATTTCAGAGGCCTAAGAAAAAGGCCAGAGCTGATGGGCCGATCAGAGTTGGGGCCCCTACTGCTACTACTGGACCGCAGTTTTGTGTTGACTATGAGAGATGCCATCAGGGCGAGTGCTGGAAACGGACTGGGGCATGTTGGAGGCAAGGTTTTATGGGGCACCGTATCAGAGATTGTCCGCAGAGGATCAATCAGGTGCCAGCTACTAGTTCTGGTAATGCACCTTAGAGGGTTGTTTAGCAGCCACCGAGAGGTCGTAGGCAGGCCAAAGGTGGAAATGGTATGGCCTGTGGTCAGAGAGCACCGGCTGAGGAGCTGGTTAGGCTGAGACAAGGCAGCCAGCTCTAGTGTATCCTGCTCATTGCCGAGAAGAGGCAGATGCCCTGGACGTAATCACGAGTACGTTCTTTATTTACAATGTACCCTATACTGCACTGATTGATATAGGATCTACTCATTCCTATATTTCCTATTCGATTGCTAAAAACCTGGGGGTTACGGTTGAGAGTACTTTGAACGAGATTACTGTACTAAGTCTATTAGAGCAGTCTGTCTAGGTAAATAAGATGTTTAGAGATGTTCCCTTGGAGATACAAGGAATCGTCTTTCTGGCTGATCTTATGGAACTACCTTTCAGAGAATTCGACCTAATACTGAGGATGGACTGGCTGGTCAAACACTTGTAAGAGTATGCCCAAAGATCAATCATGAGATGGTTGTAATAACATACTTGGTTTATCATGTTTTAAGATAAGGCGTTTCCATTATTATTTCAGTTTTTCTTTCTGTGTTTATAAATAAACTGTTTTATGATAAAGTACTGAGAATAATATGATTGTTCTTAAAAGATCATTAGTCAAGTGTTATTGTTAACTAGGACAACAATAATGCATTGAGACAAACATGTAGTTGATTGATGATAAAGAGTTGTCATTGATATCGAGTGTCAAAATCAATGCATGAATATGTGTGTTAGAGAACAACAAATTGGACTGACCCACTATGAGTATGTTTCTTGGATTATTATGTAATTGTCAAAACATTACTCATAGTAAGTAATATGTATATGATCCTCAGACTTGAGATCATCATTATCCCAACATCGTGAGTTGTATTTTTTGATACAGTTAAATGTACACAGTAACTGGTTGTTCTATAAAGGCTGATGTTGGATATACCACAATCTATGTAGAGGGATATGGTTGATCATGTAACACCCCGTAACCGAGACCGTTGCCGGAGTCGGACACGAGGGGTTTGCAGACTTAAATCACTTATTTGCACAGTCCATTTTAAATTTCTAGACGAGCTGGCTAACTGCGTCACTGTCACCTTAAAAATCATATCTCGAGCTCCAAAACTTGAAAACCAGTTTCATAAATTTTTCCTGAAACTAGACTCATATGTCCATCTACAAATTTTTTTCTAGAATTTTTTGTCGAGCCAATTAGTACAGTTTATTAGTTAAAGTCTCCCCTATTTCAGGGTTCAACTACACTGACCTTCATGCACTACGACTTGGATATCTCCCTGTACAGGGCTTCAATACTGATTCCGTTTGTTTCTATAGAAAATAAACTCGAAAAGAAATCTATACATATATGGAATGACTTCTAATTATCTCTGGTTAATTTATAATGAATTTCCAAAGTCGGAACAAAGAATCCAGAAACCGTTCTGGCCCTGTTTCACGAAAACTTAAATATCTCTTAACATATGACTCGTATGATCGTTTCGTTTCTTTAATATGAAAGTAGACTCATCAAGGTTAGATTAAATAATTTATTCACTATTTAACTCCATTCCTACTATTTTTAGTGATTTTTCAAATTCACACCACTGCTGCTGTCAGCATCTGCCTTTAGGGTAGACTTTACCTATTACACAGTTTCCATGATTCAACTAACCCTTTAGCATCTATAGCACAAAGTATGATCGTGATTAACCATTACAATGGCCAATCATTGCCAAGCATATCCACACCTCTCAATAACCATATACATACAAAATGATTATAACATTATGCTCAAAAATATATATAAGCCATTTTCGCATGGCTATCCAAATTTATACAAAACCTGAAGGGTACAAGACCCACAACAAAAAAGGTAGTCCTATACATGCCATTTCAAAGTTCAACCAAAAGTGTACCAAAAGGGGTTTGATAGTGTGGACGACTTGACTTTGACAATCCCGAGTCCGATAGGTGACGAACCAAAATCTATAAAAGAGATTCAAAGAAACGGAGTAAGCATTTAATGCTTAGTAAGTTTCGAGCCATAAAATTTGACACAATTAAAGTGTAACATTCATATGGCTAAACAGATAATTTCATATGCACAAATTCTCAATATCATACTTACTTCACATTACCAACCCTTATATTCATACACAAAAGATCAACTTAGCCAAAGGCCGGTAGCTCATTTATCGACTGAGCGAATACTATTTGTAAGGGATCAACTAAATCAATGCATGTACGAGACATACCTCATTGCTGGGATTTTACGAGCATATTAATTGAAACTATTACAGCAAGGTCGCTCATTCCCAAGCCAAGTACCTTCGGGATTTAACCGGATATAGCTACTCGCTCAATGCCTTCAGGACATAGCCCGGATATAGTAACTCGCACTAATGCCTTCGGGACTTCGCCCGGATATAGTAGCTCGCACAAATGCCTTCGGGACTTAGCCCGGATGTAATAACTCGTACAAATGCCTTCGGGACTTAGCCCGGATATAGTAGCTCGCACAAATGCCTTCGGGACTTAGCCCGGAACTAGTCACTAGCGCAAATGCCTTCGGGACTTAGCCCGGTTATCATCCGAATATTCATGCACATATCAATAAATCATGACACATTTATATCTCATTTTCATAATTAGAGTTCAAACACAAGTCACGTATTAAGCACTCCCATTTCCAGCTCACTAGCCACATACAAACAACATGGTTTAGTTTGCTTTATGACACGATCTCTATGCACATACGGCTACCCGTCATACGTATAAACTAATTAACTCATCATATAATTCAAGTAGAATCATCATATCACCGTATATTTGTTATGCTCATACATCATGACTTAATCAAATTATAAACTAAGTCTCATTGCTCGAAAACTTACCTCGGATGTTGTCGCACGATTTCGACGGCTATTCGATCACTTTTTCCTTTCCCTTATCCAACTTTGGTCCTCTAAGCTCTTGAGCTAATTCAAACAAATTTAGCTTATTAAAGTCTCATTATGCTAGCTTATGGCCGAATATGACAATGAATTTGATAGGTCATATGGCCACCTTTAGCTCAAATACAAAATGGTCATACGCATTTTTAATCACATTAAGCAATTTAATACCATTAATCTAACATTTCTTCATGTGCAACTTTATGACCGAATACACATATCATTAACTCAATATCAATTAACTAAGCACTTAAACAAATTCTCTTTAACTATACACACATTCGGCCATGACAAAGACAATTTAGCAAACCTTAAATTCAACTTATAACAATATATATATATTCAATATTCAAAGCATTTAACATAACTCCACCATAATTTTTACATCATGGCCGAATGTTCCTTTGAACCATTTACCCTTACAAGGCATAACTTTCACCATCAAAACTAACAAGCTTATAATCCCATGACCGAAACCTCTAACAACACCAATTGAGAATACTTCATGGGTTTGAGGTAAAACCAAGAAAGAAACTCATAAATATCGAGATATAAGCACTAACATTGTTCATCTAGATTTAGCATGAAACAACATCCATCACCCTTATAATTACCATAGCCGAAAACCTTACTCATTCCAAAATCCAAATCTCAACTTGGGTCACAAAAATAACTTGATATCTCATCAACACAACATCAACACCAAGCAAGAATGATACATCCATGACCGAGTGTCATCTCCATCACATAGCAAGATTTAGACCATGGGCTAGGTAGAACTCAAGCTAACAACTAAAACATGCATGCATCTCATGGAACATCATCAAACATACCTTAGTCTATCAAACCACCATAGCCGATTTCCTCAAAGCTCTTTTTCCTTCTTTTTCTTTCTTCTATTCGGCCAAGAACAACATGAGAGCTTTTCTCTTCTTTTTTTTTCTTTTTCTTTCTTCTATTCGGCCAAGAACAACATGAGAGCTTTTTTTTTTCTTTCTTTTCCTTTTTTTCATCATCATTTACCTTCCCATTATTATTTTATTGCCCATACTCCTTATTTTATTTTTTTCTAACATAAACCATTATCACAACATGTTTTATGACATGTTTTGCCCATCACCCTTTGTCATGGCCGGCCACTAGTAATTAAATGGGGGAAATTGACATGCAAGTCCACCCCTTTGATTACATGCACTAATAGATCCTTATAGATTAACCTATCACATTTCAAAAGTGTCACACATAAGTCCTATCGACTAATTTCACATGTAATTTACTAAATCGAAGCTTAAAACTTTCACACATTCATAATCACATATTTTAGACAATAAATATCATATTCAAATAATTTGGTGACTCGGTTTAGCAGTCCCGAAACCGCTTTTCGACTAGGGTCACTTTAGGGCTGTCACAGATCAATATAGAGTAGGTCCCTCCTACGTAATAGGAGTATTATATTAGGCCACTTGATTGAGTGAGACTAGAAATGCATGGCTATGCTCAAATAAGTTGATATGAGATGTCATACTTATTTGTATATCATAGTCTACTCAAGATATCAAGAAACATGAGATGGACTATGCAAGTGTGACTATTCCATGACTTGTGTTCATCCCAGAGATAAAGGACTTAAGGATTAATGCATGAAAGATAAATCACAAAAGGTTATGTCTAATCATAACTTCTTGTAACTTAGGTAGCAATGATACATTGCTAGATGCCATTCATTGTATGTAACATTAGAATCGTTCTAGTATTACAGCTAATGTTACAAGAGCCTACAAGGTCACACCATATGGTTGAGATGATCAGAATAAAACATAATTGGTTTTGGTTTTGGTTGTGACATTAATTAAATTAATTATAGAATTAATTTAATTGGGCAATCAAATATCGAACATATTATATGTACAAGAATGTTGTACACATAATGAGAACATAATTCTATTAATATATGAAGTTGGTTCAGATATAAATTTAAATAAATATAGTTTACCAAAATCTTTGTTATAATTAATTTAATTATAATTTTGGTTAAAACATCATTATATTTATTTATTTATTTTAAACTATTCGATATAAATATACCAAATTTAAAAGGGGAGTTATATATATAGATAATAACCCTAAAAAGAAAACCTAGTTTTTTTTTAAGTGGTCTAGCAGTCGTCAAAAATATAAATCTCTAAAACCATTTTGGGGACTTCTTTCGTTCATTGTCAACTGGGTGGACTACGTAGAGGTTGGCATTTGAAAAGTTCCGACTTGGTTCGGTAGTGGTTCAGAATTTTCATTGCTGAGGCGTCGCTATCTACTCAGATTGAAGTTTCAGTAATTTCGAAACCATTTTCATTATTTCGGTTTTACCGGTTCATTCCTCGCACATGGATCCATGGTTGGATTGCTGAAATTTTATTTTTCCACTGCACCTTGGGGGCACTGGCATTCCAGCAACACTGAGTGAGTTTGGATTATGCTACAAAAAGGATTACACTAAGAACAGAGGAGGACAACGAGGTAGTTGTCATTGGGGAACATTGAAACTATTTGTCGTATGTGATTTCAGTGTTAAGGGCCGAGAAGTTGGTACACAAGGGTTGTAAGGCGTTTGGGATTGAGCTCCTTCCTGGTACAGCTCCGGTGTCCATCGCCCCTTATAGAATGGCACCGAAAGAGCTTGTAGAGCTTAAGGCCCAGATTCAAGAGCTACTGGACCGTGGGTTCATCTGACCGAGTGTGTCTTCGTGGGGAGTACTAGTCTTTTTTGTGAAAAAGAAGGATAGATCCATGTGAATGTGCATCGATTAGAGAAAACTAAATAAGATGACCATTAAGAAAAAATACCCTCTGTCGAGGATTGATGATCTCTTCGACCAGCTGCGAGGAGCTTCGATTTTCTCTAAAATTTATCTTCGGTTAGGGTATCAACGATTGAGGGTTAAGAAGGCTGATGTGCACAAGAGAGTGTTTAGGACTCGTTATAGTCATTACGAGTTCCTAGTAATGCCATTTGGACTGACGAATGCACCGACAGCTTCTATAGATCTGGTGAACCTAGTGTTCTAACCCCATCTAGATTGGTTTGTTGTAGTATTTATTGATGACATACTGGTGTATTCGAGGACTGAAGATGAACATGATGAACATCTCCAAGTAGTTCTACAAATTTTGAGGGAGAAACAACAGCACGCCAAGTCCAGCAAGTGTGAAATCTGGTTACGTGAGGAAACGTTTCTTGGTCATGTGGTATTTGCTGAGGGGATTAGGGTTGATCATTAAAAGATTGAGGCAGTGTTGGACTGGAAGCCGCCTAAGATGGTATCTAAGATTCGCAGTTTCCTAGGACTGGCAGGGTATTATAGATGCTTTGTAGACAGTTTTCACTAATTGTTGCACCCTTAACTAAGCTACTACGTAAGGGTGTGCCATTTAATTGGACTAATGCGTAGCAAGAGAGCTTTGAGAAGCTTAAGAAAGTACTAACTGAGACCTCTATTTTAATACAGCTAGAGTCAAGGAAAGAGTTCACTGTGTATAGTGATGCATCACTTACCAGTTTGGGATGTGTGTTGATGCAATAGGGTAACGTGGTAGCATATGCATCTCGACAGCTTAAGACTCATGAGACAATATTATTCGACGCATGCCTTGGAGTTAGTTGGGGTGGTATTCGTACTGAAAATCTGGAGGCATTACCTGTACAATGAGAAGTGGATCATCTACACGGATCACAAAAGCCTCAAGTATCTCCTCACTCAGATGTAGTTAAATCTTAGGTAGTGTAGATGGATTGAGCTGCTTAAGGATTATGACTGTACGATCGAATATCATCCAAGGAAAGCCAATATGGTGGCCAACGAATTGAGTCGTAGAGCCATGACTGATTTGAGGGCGATGTTTACTTGCCTTAGTTTATTTGACGATGGTAGTTTGTTGGCAGAGATACAAGTGAAACTATTATGGATTGAACAAATTTAGAATATACAGTTGGAGGATGAGTCATTGGGTCTTCGATTCTATCAGGTCGAAAATAGTAATATTGTGGATTTTGGGTTAAACAGTGAAAGGGTACTCTGTTTCTGAGGCAGAATTTGTGTACCTAAGGATACTGATTGAGGCAGTCTATACTTCAAAAGGTGCATAGTAGCCCCTATTCTATGCACCCAGCTGGAAATAAGATGTACATAGATCTTTGTGAGATATATTGGTGGCCAGGTCTTAAGCGTGAGGTTACCGACTTTGTGAGGAAATGTCTGACTTGACAGCAGGTTAAAGCGGAACATCAGTTGCCTTCTGGGTTCCTTCAGCCAGTTAAGATTCCACTTTGGATGTGGGAAGGAGTAACTATGGACTTTGTGAGTGGGCTACCCTTAACGCCTACTAAGAAGGATTCGATATGGGTCATCGTGGACCAGTTAACCAAATCTACCCATTTCATACCGGTTCGCACTAATTATTCATTACAAAAATTGGCTAAGTTGTATGTATCCGAGATAGTGAGACTGCATGGGGTACTAGGTTCCATAATATCTGACAGAAATCCTCGCTTCACGTCTCAGTTCTAGAAGAAGTTAAATGAAGCTCTAGGTATATGGTTGGACTTCAGTACTGCGTTCCATCCTCAGACAGATGGTCAGTTAGAGAGGGTAATTCAGATACTAGAGGACATGTTAAGGAGTTGTGTGATTGACTTCTAAGGCAATTGGAAGGATTACTTGCCGCTAGTAGAGTTTGCTTACAACAACAGTTACCAGTCTAGCATATAGATGGCACCTTACGAAGTATTATATGGTCGTAAGTGTCGTACTCCTTCATGTTGGGCTGAGTTGGGTAGCGGTGTGTTCTTGGCCCTGAGCTAGTATCTGATATCGAGGATAAGGTCAGATTAATTTGGGATTGACTGAAGGCAGCATCAAATAGATAGAAGTCGTATGCGGTTCTGAAACGTAAGGAAATTGAGTATTTTGTGAGAGATTTTGTCTTTCTCAAGGTATCGCCATGAAAGAAGGTATTGAGATTTGGGCGTAAGGGCAAGTTGAGCCTAAGGTTTATTGGGCCTTACCGCATAATGAGACAAGTAGGACCAGTTGCCTAAAAGTTAGAGCTACCTCTGAAATTATAGTGGATTCACAATGTATTCCACGTCTCTATGCTGAGACGCTACCGCTCTGATCCTACACATGTTGTACCTGTTGAGGAGATTGAAGTTAGACCATATCTAACTTTGGAGGATGAACTAGTTCAAATATTGGATCGAGATGTAAAAGTATTGAGAAGGAAAGTCTATTCCACTAGTTAAGGTTTTGTTTTGTAATAATAACTCTGAGGAGGCCACATGGGAACTTGAGGAGGTGATGCGATAGCAATACCCTCACCTATTTTGACTAGGTAAATTTTGAGGCCGAAACTTTCTTTCAGGAGGGTAAAATTGTAACGCCCCAAATCCCCATATCCCCAAATTCCTGGTAAAATTATTTTTGTGTGTTTGTGACGTAAAAGTATGTCTGGCTTAGTGGTTGTTGCTCTGGGGGTGTCTGGGAAGTCATTGGTTCAAGCCTTGGCTTCTAAAAAAAATTTTGCTTTTACGGATTAAACCCCTATCTTAGGTCAGTAGGGTTATAAGTAAAAGTTGTTAAAAACATGATAGAATAGGCCTGCTAGTCTAGTGGATAGTGGCATGTGGAGTGTGCTAGTGGTATAAAGTTTGAATCCTGACTTGGGAAAATGGAGATTATTTTTACTAGTGGCCATGGGAGGAAGTTGTGTCTGATCGAAACACCAAGAGTTTGAACAGATTTGAATGGGGTTGTTGTTAACTAAATCTAAGGAGATGGATAGGAGGAAATTGAGACGAAAATAGAGGAATTTGAATGGTTTGAAAGTGTTTGTACCGAACTTGAACTGATGGCACACAGAGTTTTGGCTTTGGTAAGGGTGTATTGAGGGGTAGGTGTTAGGTTGTTGACCAAATAGAGGTGTTCTTTTTGTCAAAAATTTCCATTATAGTCTAGCTAGGTACCAAATCCTCTCTTTACTTTTAAGGTTTGCAAACAGCTTGTTTTGTGTTCTTTCTTATTTTTGGTCTCGAGTAGCCCCTCAAAGGTCCCCAAGAGTGCTGTCGATTTCCCCTTATTCTTAGCCAAATACTACTTTCCCCTATCTTTTTCTTTTCTACAGATTCTATCTTCTCCTCTTTCTCAACTTGATCGATTACCTGAGTAGCACTTCTCTTCCATTTGATTCTTTTTTTTCTATTGTGTTGGCCGAACCCTAATATCCTTTGTTTTTCTCTTGCTAAAACTGAATGCCCCCTTTTTAATTCGGGTGACTTTTAGGCTTGGATCTTGGTCGATTATTGGTTGGTCTGCTTCTCAAAATTTTTAACTTCTTCTTCTTTTTATTTTCACTGTGACCGAGTGTAACCTTCTCATTCTTTCTCAATTCTGCCTTGATGATTTTCATCTAACACCTACGTTCTACCAAATGATGCTAGGAGTGCAGAATCAATAGTGGGGGCGTAAGACGATTCCTTTCTTTCCCTACAAGTGATCTTTCCACCCTAGGTAAGTGTTGGTTGAAGGTTGGTAAGTTGTGTATTGTACTGAGGGTTTAGATTATTATTAATCAGTCACTTGTTCTTTGGTTTAAGGTTGACTTTGAAGCAAATCCATTGGTATTAGGGGAGGTTCTGCAATAACTCGTTGGTGCTTTGATCTTGGAAGTACTTTCGCTACAATTTCATAATTGGTGTGGGTAACACTACCATTAGATGGGAAACGGCAAAAGCTAAAAAGTCGAAAAGCCAAAAAGTGGGATGACGACACCACACGGGCATGTGGCCGCCTGTGTGGCAAGTTGTGTAACAAAACATGGCCGTGTGGTCGATGAGATGGCCATGAGCATTTTCATGGGTCAAAACAATATTGGGCCATTTTGGGCCAAACTGGGCATTGTAGTCCCAATGGGCCTGTAGGCCCCACACGAGAAAATCATACAAAAGTGTGGTGGATATTGGGCCAGGCTGTGTAAACGATACGGCTAAGGACATTTCTGGGCTATGTGGGTCATACGAGCATGTGGGCCCGCATGGGCCCGCAATATGGGCCGTGGGTTATCACTAATTGACTGTTAAGCTTGCACAGGTCGTCCAAGACGACTGTGGACCTATTGTTGGGCCGGTAAGTGTACCTGAACCCTTATTTTTGAAAATGACTGATCGACCCCTATGTGATGTATGACTATTTGAGCTTGCCATTTGTACTATATATACATTTATATTATGTTGCATTGCATAGGGTGGGATATATGATTTTTGAGGAAGTGTACTGAAAGGCTATAAGCCTATTACTGGAAGCTCTATTGCAAATACTATTTTAGTGTCGCAACTGGCTCTACTTGGAGTGTACGGATGGGTAGGTTGATTTTTTCCCCACATGATGTGTAGGGTTGGTACGGAGATAGTGTGTAGAGGCTGGATTGGGTAGGATTTTCTGATTGCATACTATACTGATATTGTATTGGGCTTAGGCCCCCACTGATACTGTTAATGAAATGGGCTCAAGCCTAAACTACTACCATGCATTCTGACTTAATATTTTTAGGTGCAGGGGACACACGACCATATTACATGCCCATGGGGTGATCTGTGTGTCACACACGGTCTAGTTACACGCCCATGTGTGTACTCGTGTGGACCTTGTTGGGCTATTTTCCAAGCTTTAGGTCACCCTCTAATAACCATATCCACTTATAGTTTTCAATAACACTTGACATGGTCTAATTATACTCTTAAATGACTTTAGTATGCCTCATTGCATGTAAACCTCGTCTCATTGATTTTTTTATACATGCTAGGTTATTCCCTTTACATTAAGGATTTCCATGACTTTTAACTCAATTAAGCTTGGCTCGTTATCTTAACTCATTTCCAGATTGTGGCCTAACCACCCCATGTGATTTAGTCACATTACATGTGTTTAAATGTGATATACCATATTTCATCCTCACTAGCACAATTGAACACAAGCATTAATAAAATTTGCAGGTAATAACCTACATCAATATGAGCCAATTACAAGTAAATATATATACCTTTAAAATCCTTTATAGTGGCTAATCAAATGAAACATATAAAGAAAACAAAAGCCCTATACATTCCATTGAACAAAATAAGAGTATCTATATACCAAAGCTAGACAAAACGATAGTGTGTTGACCCTCCAACCGTCTCCCAATCTTTGCGAGTCCACAAGCTCTGTAAGACAGGGGAAAAAAAGGGGTAAGCATTTACATGCTCAGTCAGCCCGAATAACTGGAAAGTACACTTATGAATTAATTAGCATGCATCCATATTAGGCAATTAAACCAACAAGCATGAAATAGTTTCCCTATCACATGCGCTCAAACTGACAAGTTAGTTCCATAACGAAACACCATGTAATTTGTCTTCGATGGGCTCATCATCCAACATTTTCAATTTCATATTTCATGTTAATCCCGTTGAGTTTCTCAGAGGTCTCGATGGATTATCCATTTACAGTCAAGTCATAAGAGTGATCATCTCAAGTATGCACTCCCGTGAACCTCACATCTTACGGTGGGATTACTCGTCCAGGCTAAATCCCCCATAATGTAAACTCATAAGGTGATGTCGGGATTACCAGTCTAGGCTAAATCCCTTATAGCGACAAACACCCATAATGAGCTCGGATCAGAATTACCAGTCTAGGCTAAATTCAGACCCTACTCAGATTACCCGTCCGGGCTAAATCCACAATGCACACATATTCTTTGTGAGGCTCGATCACTTAAGGAATAGTCGTCTGGGCTAGATCCTTCCTATATTTGAGATCAATAGATTACCCGTCCGGGCTAAATCCTTTTCTGCAACACATGCAAGATATCAAGTCATGTAAGCTATGGTTTATCCATCAAATTTCCCATTTTGACTTCAACTGGGACATTTATTGCCATATCATTATTATTAATATATTTCATGGATTTTCAAGCTGCCATTATAGCCAATTATCATACATTCATAACACATGTAATTAGGCATATTAATAGTTTACTTAAAGTTATTCAAACTTACTTGGTATCCGTTTCGGTTTTGCATCTTGGTTATTCTGAAACCTTTCGTTTTCCTCGATCGACCTCTGAAATTTGTTCTTCAGGGCCTATAATAATAAAAATGAATCATTAATACCTCACATTATTCTTTTCGAGTCTAAATTTCACCCCCAGACAAAATAACCATTTTGCCCCTGACCATTCACATTATTTACGATTTAAACCCTAGGTGTAACACCCCAAATTTTGGGCCTAGATGAATTGGGCTTTGGGCTTTGGGTTTTATAAAATTTTTAAGTGAGCAAGAAAATGACAAAAGACATGTTGGCTTTAAGGGTTTAAGGAATTTCAAGTGTCTAGGTTTGTTGGAGAAGTTCTAGGTTCGAGTTTTATGGTGGAAGAATTTTAATTTAATTATTAAAATAATCAGGGTTGGGAGTAGTTGGGGTTTTAAATAAAGATAGGGGAAAATAGCATCAAAAAGCCTTGTAGAAGAGTGGCTTAGTGACGCCACTTAGAGTGTAGGAAGGTAGCATTAAAAGCTAGCAAGGAGGTCCAAGGTTTGAATCCGAGTTTAGTGTTTTTAGAAGTTTAATTTTGGCCTTCTAGAAGGATTGAAGTGGCATGAAGATGGACTCCAAGGGGAGTGTTTAGAAAAGAAAATTAAGGAAAGGATTAGGGGGATATTAGGGAGAAAAATGAGGAGATGAGAAGGGAGAAGTGATGGAGCCGAATGGGGAATTGGGTATGGGAGAATTCGGGTATAAGGCTTATAAATAGGGGCCGAATGCTAGAGTATCAAGCTAATGCCGAATTTCTTTCACCCTGTTACTAGAAACTCTTTTCTCTAAAAGCTGAAAACCCTTTGCCTTTCTTTTCTTTTTCTTCTTCCTTGTGTCAAATTCTATTCTTCCTCTACCTCATTGCTGACTTTTCTTTCATTTTCCTTGGAGCCGAATAAACCTCCTTTGCCATACAAAATCTTAAAGGGCCGAACCTCTTTGGTCGAATATCCTTGGTGCGATCACTACTCCATCTACTTCGGTCAAATCTAGTGTAAGTATTGTTCGTCCAATTCGTTTCTTTACTAAGTATCGAATATTGTCCCTCACGTTTTCTAATCAACTGTGGTAGGGAATTAGTAACGGATCTCAGATCTTAGCTCTCTGTCGAAATTGCTCTTTAGGTATTTGCGATTTTGGTAAGTATTCCTCTCCTATTGGCTAAGGTGGCTGAATGTTCATAGTTAAGGTTAGGGGACTTGAGTTGGATACGAGTCACCTATTATTCTGGTTTTAATAGTTAAGTTTGGTACAGATCTAGGAGTTGATCGTGATTAGTGATTTAAGAAGGGGCTGTTATACTTATCGCGTAAGGTAAGGTTAATGTGAGCTTTCGGTTTTAATAAAAATATGTATTAAGCATGCGATTAATTGAAGGGTGATATCATTTGTAGGTTTGTGAATAAGGGAATCGCAGCACACTTGCTTACCAGGTGTGTACATACATTGCACATACAAGTAGATCGGCAAAAGCTGAAATGCCGAGAAGTTGAAAGTTTGGCTACAGTAGTCTTGCGAGTGCACGAACACTCGTGAGGAGAAAACTGATAGGTTATCTGAGGCCCATGGATGACTCCATGGACTCGGGCTGTGAATTGGCCAACCGGGCCATAATAGGCTTAATTGGCCCGATAGGTTGTTGGGCCCATAATAGGCCAAAAATTGATCATTGATGCTATGTGATAGAAATTTGTATGTGAGCATGAATATAATGTGATTTGGGCCTAATGGGCCACATAAATGTAATTTGGGCCTAAAGGGCCATATAAATGTCATTTGAGCCTAATGGGCCATATGAATATAGTTGGGTCTAGTGGGCCATATACAGGTATGTGAATTTGTCAGGGCTTTCTAAGGGCTTTTGGGTCTAATATATGATGACTACATAAAACTTAATTAATTTAATGCGAGCATGGACAAGTCATAGGTTCAAGGTGTGGCAACAGGTATATGCATGTCTAGGATTGGAACTAGGGAGAGCTTGGTACTTAAGCGGTCTTAATGACTCACCTCCTCTTCTCTGGAATCCTACCTAGTGCATAGTATTCGTTCATCTTAGCTCACGGGATTTGTTAACGGGCTAAGGTAAGTGAAAATCGTAATAATAGGAAAGTTATCGAAATGCCCTTAAGGGCGAAGATGACCAAAATACCCTTATGTGTTGAATGTAAGTTTTATGACACGCATATCTGCTGCATACATATGATGGGTCGATATTTATATTCCTACATGATGTGTATCGGAGGACGGAACTAGTGTGTTGCGGATGGATTATTAGGATGGGATTGCACTGCATTGCATTGCATGTTTGATGTATGGTGAATATTGAATGCTTGTTACTTTTCTAGGGTTGTACACACTGAGTTTACGAAAACTCACCCCCTCTTTTATTTTATTTTCAGGTGATGCTCTGTGGGAGGTTCGATGTTTCGAGGGACTCTGGGTGGCCAGCTAGCAAGACAACTTAGACTTGTTTCTCTTTTAAAAGCATATAAGTTCTTTATTTTATTAAGTAATTTTCGAACCGAAATGTAATAAGGCTTCCTTTTTGTTATTATTTGGATTATTATTTTTATGCGTTGTAATTACGAGAAGTTGAAAAGAGAGTTTAATAAGTTTATTATGGTTTCATATTTTTTTCAAGGAAGGGTTTTCAATGAAAACAAGGTTTTCGCTAAAACACTTCAATGTAACACACCAAATTCGGCCATAATATCCGGGCCAATTTTGAGGTGTTACATTTAGTGGTATCAGAGTCAGGTTGCAAAACGCGGGCTGTGAAGTGGGCCTTGTTACTTGGTTTCTTTTTGTGTTTTAAAAAAATATCTATATCTATATTTTTGAGTGAATTACAATGTTTTAAAAGGGAAGTGTTGCTAAGCGGCACACCGAGTCCCCAATGTCGAACCAAGTAAGTTCTTCTATTCTTGAGCCTGTTTAAATTGCTATACATTATATGATTTAAGAAAATAACTCTCTCTTTAAGTACTTTCATAAAACATCGGGTTAATTATTGAAACTAACTAAAACTTCATAAAATTTTAATCCAAAAAATACGTGAATTGACGATGAGTGCTAGAAGAGGTGCGAGAGGCCGTGGTTGAGGCCGCGGAAGTGTTAGGGCTGAATCGTTGGCATCGGGCCATATGCTCGATGTTGGAGTGGAAGAGGCTTTGGCCTCACCTATGGCTAGGAATGGACCGTATGATCGGGCTACGGAGGAGGATGCATTGTCGCAGGCAATGCTGAGGATTTTGGAAAGGGTCGCTGGACCCAATAATGGTACGGGGAATCGGGGATCCATTGCAGAACAACTTCGTACAAATGGGGTTAAGATCTTTAAGGGTGTGGCTGGTGTGGCTCCTAATGTGGCTGAATACTAGTTGGAGGCCACGGAAAGGATAATGGAGGATTTGGACAGTTCACCTGAACAAAAGCTAAAAGGGGCGGTGTCACTAATTAGGGAAGAAGTTTACCAGTGGTGGCTAACAGTGAAAGAGGGCACCCAACCTGAGCAGGTCACGTGGGAGTTCTTCAAGGCAGCATTTTAGGGGAAGTATGTAGGTGCGAGTTACGTGGACGCTAAAAGGAAGAAGTTCTTGAATTTTACCCAGGGAAACAAATCTGTGGAGGAGTATGAGGCAGAATTTCTACGCTTTAGTAAGTATGCAAGAGTTATGGTGGCAATGAACTATGAGCGTTGCGTTAGGTTTGAGGATCGACTTAGAGATAGCCTCAGGGTATTGATAGCTCTACAAAGGAAGTGAGTTTTCTCAAAATTCGTAGATAAAGAAAAGATAACGTAGGAGGTAAAGCGAACGGAGCACCTAAATCGGGAAAATGAAAAGGGTAAGAATAAAAGTGAGGCTGAGACTTCAGGTGTTGGAGAGAGCCCTAGGGCTAGGGCCAGAGATAATGGGCCAGTTAGAGCAGGGCCCCTGCTGTTAATCTAGGGGTGCCACCTTGTGTTCATTGTGGGAGAAGCCATGGAGGCGAGTGTCGGAAGAGGATGGGAGCTTGTGGGTCTATAGAGCATAGGATCAGGGATTGCCCTAAAATACTGGGTCGAGTGCCAGTAGTGGGTCTAGGTGGTGTTCAGCCACCGAGGGGTGGTCAGTAGCCGTCCAGAGGCCATGGTCAGGCCAGGGGTGGAAACAGTTTGGGTCGTGGAGCACCAGGCAGAGGTGCTGGTCATGCTGAGGTGAGACAGCCAGCGTTGGTCTATGCAGCATGTCATCAAGAGGACAGAGACGCTTCAGAGGCAGATATTGGTACTTACTTTATCCATAATGTGCTATTTACTTAGTCTGGAATTAGAGTGCGTAGCGGGAGCGTGGTGTGGTAGTCTATGTTATGCAGCTACACTAATAGTTGGGAATTTTGAGGACAAAATTTCTTTTAGGGGGTAGAGTTGAAACGCCCTGAATTTTAGGCATAGATGAATTGGGCTTTGGATTTTGGGTTTTATAAAATTTTTAAGTGAGCAAGAAAATGACAAAAGACATGTTGGCTTTAAGGGTTTAAGGAATTTGAAGTGTCTAGGTTTGTTGAAGAAGTTCTGGGTTCAAGTTTTGTGGTGGAGTAATTTTAATTTAATTATTAAAAGAATCAGGGTTGGGAGTAGTTAAGGTTTTAAATAAAGATAGGGGAAAATAGCATCAAAAAGCTTTGTAGAAGAGTGGCTTAGTGACGCCACTTAGAGTGTAGGAGGTGTCGTTAATAGCTAGCAATGAGGTCCAAGGTTCGAATCCTAGTTTAGTGTTTTTAGAAGTTTAATTTTGGCCTTCTAGAAGGATGGAAGTGGCGTGAAGATGGAATCCAAGGGGAGTGTTTAGAAGAGAAAATTAAGGAAAGGATCAAGGGGTTATCAGGGAGAAAAACGAGGAGGTGAGAAGGGAGAAGTGATGGAGCCGAATGGGGAATTGGGCATGGGAGAATTCAGCTATAAGGCTTATAAATAGGGGCCGAATGCTAGGGTATGAAGCTAATGTAGAATTTCCTTTACCTTGTTACTAGAAACTTTTTTCTCTAAAAGCCGAAAACCCTCTACCTTTCTTTTCTTTTTCTTCTTCCTTGTGGAAAATTCTTTTCTTCTTGTACCTCATTGCTGACTTTTCTTTCTTTTTCCTTGGAGCCAAATAACATTATTTTTCCATACAAAATCATAAAGGGCCGAACCTCTTTGGCCGAATAGCCTTGGTGTAATCACTACTCCTTCTACTTCGATCAAATCTAGTGTAATTATTGTTCTTCCAATCGGTTTCTTTGCTAAGTATCAAATATTTTCCCTCACTATTTCTAATCAACTGTGGTAGGGAATTAGTATCAGATCTCGGATCTTAACTCTATGCCGAAACTGCTCTTTAGGTGTTTACGGTTTTGGTAAGTATTCCTCTCCTATTGGCTAAGGTGGCTGAATGTTCATAGTTAAGGTAAGGGGACTTGTGTTGAATACGATTTACCTATTATTCTGGTTTTAATAGTAAAGATTGCTACAGATCTAGGAGTTGATCGTGGTTAGTGATCTAAGAAGGGGCTGTTATACTTATCGCGCAAGGTAAGGTTAAGGTGAGGTTTTGGTTTTAGTAAAGATATGTATTAAGCATGCGATTAATTAAAGGGTGATATTGTTTGTAGGTTGGTGACTAAGGGAATCACAGCACGCTTGCTTACTAGGTGTGTGCATACACTGCACACACAAGTAGATCAGCAAAAGCTGAAATGCCAAAAAGTCGAAATGCAGAAAAGCCAAAAGTTTGGCTACAGTGGCCTTGCGAGTGGACAAACACTCGTGAGGAGAAAACTGATAGGTTATCTGAGGCCCATGGGCGACTCCATGGACTCGGGCTGTGAATTGGCCAACCGGGCCAGAATAGGCTTAATTGGCCCAATGGGCTATTGAGCCCATAATAGGCCAAAAATTGATCATTGATGCTATGTGATAGAAATTCGTATGTGAGCATGAATATAATTTGATTTGGGCCTAATGGGCCACATAAATGTAATTTGGGCCTAAAGGGCCATATAAATGTCATTTGGGCCTAATGGGCCATGTGAATATAGTTGGGTCTAGTGGGCCATATACAGGTATGTGAATTTGTATGGGCTTTGTAAGGGGTTTTGGGTCTAGTATATGATGACTACATAAAACTTAATTAATTTAATGCGACCATGGACAAGTCATAGGGTTAAGGTGTGCCAACGGGTATATGCATGTCTAGGATTGGAACTAGGGAGAGCTTGCTACTTAAGCGGTCTTAATGACTCAACTCTTCTTCCTTGGAATCCTACCTGGTGCATAATGTTTGTTCATCTTATCTCACGGGATTTGTTAACAGGCCAAGGTAAGTGAAAATCATAATAATGGAAAAATTACAGAAATGCCCCTAAGAGCGAAGATGACCAAAATACCCCTATGTGTTGAATGTAAGTTTTATGGATATGACACGCATATCTACTGCATACATATGATATTCTACTTAGGTTGCATATGGGTTGGGAAATATGGAACAGAGGAAGTATTTAAGGATCGCATGGCTGCTTGACAATCGTGGATCCACCGACGGCTTTTAAGCCCAATGTATAAATGAAGGTGGTTCCGCAACCGGGCTACCATGGATGTGTATCGATTGGGTGGGTCGATATTTATATTCCCACATGATGTGTATCGGAGGACGGAGCTGGTGTGTAGCGGATGGATTATTAGGATGGGATTGCACTGCATTACATTGCATGTTTGATGTATGGTGAATATTGAATGCTTGTTACTTATCGAGGGTTGTACACACTGAGTTTACGAAAACTCACCCCCTCTTTTATTTTATTTTCAGGTGATGCTCTGTAGGAGGTTCGATGTTTGGAGGGACTCTGGGTGGCCAGCTAGCAAGACAACTTAGACTTGTTTCTCTTTTAAAAACATGTAAGTTCTTTATTTTATTAAGCAATTTTCGGACCGGAATGTAATAAGGCTTCCTTTTTGCTATTATTTGGATTATTATTTTTATGCGTTGTAATTACGAGAAGTTGAACATGGATTTTCTAAACCATAGTTTATTTTATAAACTACGTTTCCGCAACTAAATTTCAAAATGACAGGTTTTCATAAAATCATATGTTATAAACAGGTTTTTGTGATTGAAAAGAGAGTTTAATAAGTTTATTAAGGTTTCATATTTTTTTCAAGGAAGGGTTTTCAATGAAAACAATGTTTTCGCTAAAACACTTCAATGTAACACGCCAGATTCGACCATAATGTTCGGGCCGGGTTTGGGGTGTTACACTAGGCTCGTATGATGAAATGCATGAATTTTCTACATTACCCAAGCCTAGCCGAATGTTCTTTCCTCTTATGGAAGCCCACATTTCTCCATTATTTCACATTTCTACCACATATTTTACACTTTTTTCAAAAAGGTCCTTTTAGGTGTTTTTCTTGAAAATCACCAAGAAAAAGATGTTTAACACACATCCAACTTTCATATTTCTCCATAAATCATCAAAGAATAAACATGTCACACATGGGTCAATTTACATACATGAACCCTAACTCAAAATATGGGTAGAAATGGAGAGAGTAAGTTACTGGAATTTCAAAAATACGAAGAACATTAAAAATGGGGCTTGGGAGCACTTACTATTGAGCTTGAAAAGTGAAGAAGCCCTAGCTATGGTGCCTCTCAAATTTCGGCTGGAAGGTGGAGAAGATGAGTTGATTTTTGGCTTATTTTCCCATTTTATTTCATTAATTAGCCAAATGACCAAAATGCCGTTAAGCCCTTTCTTTGAAATTTTATCCATACATGCCCATTTTTGTCCAAAAACTTAGAAATTGGGAAAATTGTTCTTTAAGGACTTCTAATTAATAATCTAAAGCAATTTCATACAAATTGCTTCTAGAATCCACGTTTTGTACTTTATTCAATTTGGTACTTATTTTCCAATTGGACACCTTACTCATAAAATTTCTTTATGAAACTTTAACACATGCATATTCTCATATTCTAGTCCTCATAATAATCATAAAATAAATATTTCAATGTCAGATTTGTGGTCTCGAAACCACTGTTCCGACTAGGCCCTATTTTGAGATGTTATATTTCTCCCCCCTTTAGGGTCTTTCGTCCTCGAAAGTCTTATCAATAAACAGGTTCAGATATTAGCTTCTCATGGTTTCTTCTGGCTCCCATGTAGCCTCTTCCACACCATGTCGATTCTATAAGACTTTTACCAAATCCACATCTTTATTTCTCAGCTGTTTAACTTCACGAGCCAGAATCTTTACCAGTTCTTAACCATAGGTCATGTCTTGTCTAATTTCGATCTCCGTCGGTACAATCACCTGAGAGGGGTCTGATCGATATTGCCTTAACATAGATACATGGAATACATCATGAATCTTTTCCAGCTCTGGTGGCAATGCAAAAGATAGGCTAATGGTCCAACTCTTTAGTGATCTTGTATGGTCCGATAAATCACGAACTCAGTTTGCCTTTCTTTCCAAATCTCAATACCTTTTTCCATAGAGATACTTTCAAGAATACTTTATCTCCGACTTGGAACTCAATCTCTTTTCTTTTCAGATCAGCATATGACTTTTGTCTATCTGATGGCACTTTTAAGCAATCGCGTATCACTTTGACCTTTTCTTAAATTTCCTTGATTAGATCAACTCCGTGAATGTGACTTTCCTTGAGTTCTATCTAATACAATGGACTTTGGCAGTTTCTGCCATACAAGGCCTCATAAGGCGCCATCTTCAAACTCGTTTGAAAACTGTTGTTGTAGGCAAACCCTACCAATGGCAGATATTTTTCCCAGCTGCCCTGAAATTCAAGGATGCAATATTGCAACATATCCTCAAGAATCTGAATCATCTGTTCAGACTAACCATCAGTCTGTGGGTGAAAAGCTGTACTAAAACTCAACCTAGTACCCAAGGCTTCTTGTAACTTCTTATAGAATCTCAAAGTGAATCTCGGGTCTCTATCTGAAATAATCGATAGTAGTACCCCGTGTAATCTCACAATCTCAGATATATACAAATCGACCAACTTGACAAGTGAATAATCTGTCCTTATCGAAATAAAATGAGTCAAAATTTTCAACTTATCAACCACAACCCATATAGCATCTTTCTTTTTCGGGGTAAATGGCAATCCTATCACGAAGTCCATAGTGATTCTGTCCCACTTCTATTCAAAGACCATCATAGGTTGTAGTAAACCAGAAGGTACTTGATGTTCAGCTTTGACTTGCTAACATATCAAGCATTTCGATATAAATTTAGAGATATCTCTTTTTCATGCCGTCCTACCAGTTCATTTTTTTCAAATTATTATACATCTTGGTACTTTCTGAATGAATAGACAAACGGCTATCATGTGCCTCTTGCAAGATTTTTCGAGTATTGATACTCGGGGGGTTAAATATCGATACTTTGGTAGGAGTATCGATAATTTTTGAGACTTTGGGTTTTTAATTGAGAAACAGAATACAATTTTGGTACCAACTTTCCCAGAAGTATCAATACCTCTTGAGCAAAATATCATTACCACGTCTTTTGTATTGTTACCTACGTTGACGTTTTAAGATTTTGCTAAAACATATCATATGCATGTTTAATTATTATTTTAAGGCTATTTGATGTATGTTAACATGTAACGATGGTAACTAGAGCTTAGGATATACTCTAAACCTGTGTGAATGTTAAAACGAAAGATGATTCGGTAAAAATGAGCTTTTTACTTGTTGGTTAGGACATGAGACCGTGGTGTGGCGTCCTAATATTCGGGCTAAGCGACCATGCCGGGTATAGGGTGTTACAGTTTATCAGTAATTCAATGGCAGTTTATCTACAAATTAGTGGTGGCATGTCCAAAAATGGTGTTTGGATGGACAAGTTTTGGGGAACTTGATATTGATGTGGAGCAGAGATGGGTAGGAATTTTTATAAAATGTGCATCGATATGTTCATGCATAGTTATCAGTGATAAATTCCATAATTTTGATGATGTATGATTATGTCATGTTTGATATATGAGTTGATGTGTATGCAAATATATGTATACGTTGGGTCGTCAAGACACCCTGTGGCGTAGCGGAAAAATTATTCCGGAGATCCAAACTAGGAATCCATGCATGAGAAACAAATCGATAAGAAAAGGTTTAAAAAATATACCTTTCTTACTCTGAAAAATTGGAAAGAACCACTATTGTTTTAATCCCCTTCGTACACTGCTGATCCAAAGCCCCAACAGAGTCATCCCAGCCTCTACGTATCCCACCTTGTTGCGAACGAACAAACAAAAACTCTCATTGAATGTTTCAGAGAATTTTTCTGAAAAGAAATGCGGCTACTAGACCTATGTTCTTTTTCCTTTGTGGTTAATTTTGGTTAACACTTTTTTGCACCCTAGGGTTTTATTTTATGTTTCTTTTCCTTTTATTTAATATTCCCTAAAAAAACAAAATCCCTTTTTTAGTGTCACAAGATATATGAAAATGTCACATTGTAATATCCTTTCCAAAAGGATATTAATTTCCATATATATTTTATGTTTCACCGAAATTAATTATTATAATACTTTATTTTAATAATTTGGTAAATGATCATAATTAATATTTTATATGAATCAAATCCATACATTTATTTTAATTATGTTCTCTATTCTTGTACAATAAATTTGTACATATATTGTGTTTATTATTTAACAGTCAAATTAAATTAATTTAATAATTAATATAATTCTCATGACAATTAAATTTAATACCAACTGTGTTCATATTCTATTCATTTCAACCATAGGGTGTGACCCTATAGGCTCTTGTAACATTGGTAGTAATACTAGAACAATTCTAAAGCTACAAGCAATGAGTGGCATCTTGCAATGCATCATCGCTACCCATGTAACGCCCCAAATCCTTGATAAAATAATTTTTGTGTGTTTGTGATGTGAAAGTATGTCTGGCTTAGTGGTTGTGTGCTCTGGGAGTGTCTGGGAAGTCATGGGTTCAAGCCTTGGCTTCCACAAAAAAATTGCTTTTAAGGATTAAACCCTTATCTTAGGTCAGTAGGGTTATAAGTAAAAGTTGTTAAAAACATGACAGAATGGGTCTGCTGGTCTAGTGGATAGTGGCGTATGGAGTGTGCTACTGGTTTAAGGTTCGAATCCCTGCTTGTACAAATGGTGATTATTTTTACTGGTGGTCATGGAAGGAAGTTGTGTTTGACCGAAACACCAAGAGTTTGAACATATTTGAATGGGGTTGTTGTTAGTTGAATCTGAGGAGATGGATGAGAGGAAATTGAGGAGGAAATTAGGGAATTTGAATGGTCTAAAAGTGTTTGTGCCAAAGTTGAACTGATGGTACACAGAGTTTCGATTTTGGCAGGGGTGTGTTGAGGAGTAAGTGTTAGGTTATTGATCGAATAGAGGTGTTCTTTTTGTTAAAAATTTCGGTTATAGTCTAGTTGGGAGCCGAATCCTCTCATTGCTTTTAAGGTTCGCAAATAGTTTGTTTTGTGTTCTTTCTTCTTTTTGGTCTCGGGTAGTCCCTCAAAGGTCCCCAAAACTGCTGCGATTTCCCCTTGTCCTTAGCCGAATACTACTTTCCCCAATCTTCTTCTTTTCTGCCGATTTTGTCTTCTCCTCTTTCTTAACTTGGCCGATTACCTAAGTAGCACTTCTCTTCCCTTTGATTCTTTTTTTCTCTATTATGTTGGCCGAACCCTAATATCCTTTGTTTTTCTCTTACTAAAACTGAATCAGGGTACTTCTAGGCTTGGATCATGGCCTATTATTGGTTGGTCTGCTTCTCAAAAGTTTTATCTTTTTTTTTTTTATTTTCACTGTGACTGAGTGTAACCTTCTCACTCTTTCTCAATTCTACCTTGATGATTTTTATCTAACACCTACGTTCTGCCAAATGATGCTAGGAGTGCGGAATCAATAGTGGGGGCATACGACGATTCCTTTCTATCCCTACAAGTGATCTTTCCATTTGATGGTTGATAAGTTTTATTGTAACGCCCCGTACCCGAGACCGTTGCCGGAGTCGAACACGACGTGTTAACGGACTTAATTCATTTACTTACACAGTTCATTTTAAAATTTCCAGACAAGCTGGCTAACTGCATCATAGTTACTTTAAAAATTATATCTCGAGTTCCGAAACTCGAAAACAAATTATGTAAATTTTTCCTGAAACTAGACTCAAATTTCCATCTACAAATTTTTTTCTAGAATTTTTGGTCAAGCCAATTAGTACAGTTTATTAGTTAAAGTCTCCCCTATTTCAGGGTTTGACTACTCTGCCTTCATGCATTACGACTTAGATATCTCCCTGTACAGAGCTTCAATACTTATGCTGTTTATTTCTAATAAAACTAGACTCAAAAAGGAATCTATACATATAAAGCATGACTTCTAATTGTCTCTAGTTAATTTATGGTAAATTTTCAAAATTAGAACAGGGGATCCAGAAAATGCTCTGGCCCTGTTTCACGAAAACTTAAACATCACATAAAATACGGCTCATATGGTCATTTCGTTTCTTTCATATGAAAATAGACTCATCAAGATTTGATTACATAATTTATTCACTATTTAATTCCATTCCTACTATTTTTAGTAATTTTTCCAACTTACGTCACTGCTGTTGTCAGCATATATTTTAAGGTAAAATTTACCTATTTCATAATTTTCCATGAATCAAATAGCAAATTGACATACATTATTATCAAGGGTAATCCCGATTAGCCATGACGTACGTAGCGCCAATAGGACCATGATTGGCCATTCCAATGGCTAGTCATTACCAAACATTTCCACACCACTTAATAACCATATCACAAGACCATAAGGTTATACTTCAAAATATACGAGCCATTTTCGCATGGCTATACAAATACACATTACTAAAGGGTACTTAATTAACAAAAAGGGTCAGCCCTATACATGCCATTTTCAAAATTGAACTAAAAGAGTACCAAAAAGTGGCTTAGATAGTGTGGATGACTTCGACTTTGACACTCCAGATTCCGATAGCTGACGAACAAAATCTATAAAACAGAGAATCAAAGTAACAGAGTAAGCATTTTAATGCTTAGTAAGTTCAAGTAATGAAATTATTTACGACTAAAGTATAGCGTTCATATGACTAAATGAATAGTTGTATATACGCATATTCCCAAAATCATACTTACTTCACACCTCAACCAGTATATTCATACACAGGGGATCAAACCTAACTAAAGGCCGGAAGTTGTTAATCAATAGAGCGCATACTATCTAAAAAAGAATTAACTTTTCCGATGCATATACGAAACATACCTTATCGTTTGGATTTTATGAGCGTATTAATTGAAATTATTACAGCAAGATCGCTCATTTCCAAACCCAAGTACCTTCGAGATTTAGCCGGATATAGCAACTTGCACAAATGCCTTCGGGTCTTAGCCCGGATATAGTCAATAGCACAAAAGCCTTCGGGACTTAGCCCGGATATAGTCAATAGCACAAATGCCTTCGGGACTTAGCCCGGATATAGTCACTAGAACAATGCCTTCGGGACTTAGCCCGGATATAGTCAGTAGCACAATGCCTTCGGGACTTAGCCCGGATATCGTCCGAATAATCATGCACATATATCAATAAATCATGACACATCCATATTTCATTTTCATTACTAAAGCTCAAACACAAGACACTTATCAAACCTTACCAATTTCGGCTCAATAGCCACATACAAGAGCATGATTTCGAGTGGCTTTCTAACATGATCTCTATACACATTCGGCTACTCGTCATAAGTATAAACTAATCACGTCAATATATAATTCAAGTAGAATCATTATATCTCCGTTTATTCGTTATGCTTATATGTCATGATTTAATCAAATCATAAACTAAGTTTCATTACTCGAAGACTTACCTCAGATATTTTTGAACAGTGGCGGATAGGCTATTCAATTGCTTTCTCCTTTCCCTTATCAGATCTAGATCTTCTTTGCCCTTGAGCTTAATTTAAAACAATTGAATTCATTTAATTTCAAATCAAATAGGCGATTTAATATAACACATGTATATTATAAGGTTGAGGTACATATGACTTAATGGTTAACTATCAACACCATACGCATATATATATATATACTCTAGTCATGCACAACCCAACATCTTACTTAGGCATTAACAACTTTATAGATATACGCATATCTATGTTAAGGCCGAATATATATATTTTACACATTCTACAAATATGGTTATTTATGATGACTAAACACCATTTTATCTCAAGTTATACTTATAAGCACATCCATCCAAATACATTCGTACTTAAACATCATTCCGTCCTAACACTCATATTACATCTATGAAACTACAAGCCGAATATCCCTATACTCACATCACTTAAACATCGACCCTTAATTTCTTTGACAAAGCACATTTCCGAAAATGATAAGGCAATATAACAGCTTTTAATCCAACTTACAATTCATACATATCACATTCCAAGCATTCACTCTATTCTATCACTTAAAATACACACATTACTCAATAACTTCCTAGTTCAAATTCGGCAATTACACCAATTCACTAGATGATTTATTATTATTGTTCATTTATTCAAACTACTTACAATTACCTTAAACTATCACAATTAACAACCTTTTGTAACTTATTCGTTAAACATGAAAACAACCATATATCTCTTCCATTTTCTACCATGGCCAAATGATATAACCCAAGCCACACATATTGTTCCTCAAGGCCCTTCAATGACCACATTCGGCACCTCCTTAAGAACAAACCAATTTCAACCTTCAAGAAAGAAGAAAAAAAATATATGTACTAAGAGCTTCAACGTACTTGGCCGAATATCAAACCTCCAAACAATCAAAACTTAATCCATGGAATGAATAGAACTTGAACTAACCACCTTCTTTATACATAATTTTCCAAGAATTTCAAGGTACTTACCTCTTCCTAATCTTCATCCAAGCCGAACATGAAGCAAGAGAGCTCATTTCTTCTTCCTTCCTCAAGTTACGGCAAAAATGGGGGAGCAAGGATGAAACAACTTTGGTTTCTCCTCCCACTCCCCTCATATTTTATTATTCTTCACACAACATATTAACACAAAATGTTTATAATATGTTTTACCCCATAGCATGGCCGGCCACTACCTAAAATTTTGGGTAATTTGACACGCAAGTACAAGCATTTTCTAACTTGCATTAATAAATCCTTATAGATTAACCTATCACATTTCAAAAGTGTCACACATAAGTCCTATTAACTAAATTCACATGCAATCGACTAAATCGAAGCTTAAAACTTTCACACAATCATATTCACATATTTCAGACAATAAATATCATAATCAAATACTTCGGTGACTCGGTTTAGCGGTCCTGAAACCACTTTCTGACTAAGGTCAATTTAGGGCTGTCACAACTCTCCCCCACTTAAGAACTTTTCGTCCCCGAAAGTCTTACCGGTAAATAGGTTTGGGTATCGTTCTTTCATAGAGTTCTCGGTTTCCCAAGTAGCTTCTTCGACCCCGTGTTTGAGCCATAACACCTTTACTAACGGAACCCTTTTGTTTCGCAACTCTTTCACTTCACGAGCTAGGATATGAATCGGTTCTTCTTCATAACTCATATCGGCTTGAATTTCAACCTCTGAGGGATTAATTATGTGCGAAGGATCAGTTCTGTAACGTCGAAGCATCGAAACATGAAAAACGTTGTGAATCTTTAAAAGATCAGGGGGCAAAATCAATCTATATGCCACTGGGCCAATTCGTTCGGATATTTCATACAGCCCTATGAACCTCGGACTCAGTTTGCCCTTACGGCCAAATCTGAGTATCTTTTTCCAAGGTGAAAGTTTAAGAAACACTTTGTCTCCCACCTGATACTCAATATCTCTTCGTTTTAAATCAGCGTACGAATTCTGACGATCTGAAGCTGCCCTTAGACTGTCACGAATTATCTTTACTTTCTGCTCAGCATCTTTAATCAAATCAACTCCGAAAATTTTACTATCACCGAGCTCGGTCCAAAACAATGGTGTACAGCATTTACGACCGTACAAAGCCTCATAAGGTGCCATCTTAAGACTTGATTGAAAACTATTGTTGTAAGCGAATTCAATCAAAGGTAAATACCGCTCCCATGAACCACTAAACTCAAGGATGTAACATCTCAACATATCCTCGAGTATCCGAATTATCCGCTCGGATTGACCATCAGACTGTGGATGAAAAGCGGTGCTAAAATGCAACTTGGTACCCAATGCTTCTTGCAATTTCTTCCAAAATCGCGAGGTGAATCTCGGATCTCTATCCGACACAATAGAAATAGGTACCCCGTGTAATCTTACAATCTGAGAAACATACAATTTAGCTAGTTTATCCAGTGAATAATCCGTACGTACGGGAATAAAATGAGTCGACTTAGTCAGTCTATCAACAACAACCCAAATCGCGTCTTTCTTACTTGCCGACAATGGCAACCCAGATACAAAATCCATCGTGACTCAATCCCATTTCCATTCAGGTATCATGATCGGTTTCATTTCTCGAATAGACCAAAATATCATCGATAAACACAACTACAAATTGATTCAAAAATGGTCTGAAGATCCGATTCATCAAATCCATAAATACCGAAGGGGCATTAGTGAGCCCAAACGGCATCACTAAGAACTCGTAGAGGACCGTATCTCGCTTAAAGCGGTTTTGGGTATATCCGAATCTCAATTCACAACCGATAATAGCCCGATCTCAAATCTATTTTTGAAAACACTGAGGCACCCTTTAGTTGATCAAACAAATCATCAATACGCGGTAACGGATATTTATTCTTTATTGTCACTTTATTTAGCTGACGATAGTCGATGCACAACCTCATGGTTCCATCCTTCTTTTCACAAACAATACTTGGTGCACCCAAGGTGAGAAACTTGGTCGGCGAAACCTCTATCCATCAACTCTTGCAACCGAGCTTTCAATTCCTTTAATTCGTTGGTGCCATACGATACGGAGCTATCAAAATCGATGTAGTCCCAGGTACAAGTTCAAAGCCAAACTCTACCTCCCGAACAGGTGGTAACCCCGGTAATTCTTCGGGAAAAACATCCTGATATTCACAAACCACTGGTACCGATTCAAGTTTCTTTTCTGGTTCTTTATTATCAAATACGTATGCAAGATACGCTTCACACCCCTTTCTCACATAATTTTGAGCTAACATCGAGGATATTATTGTTGGCAATCCATTCAAAATAGTAGACTCGACTCGGATTATCTCAATAATTTGCACACCTCAAATCAATAGTCTTACTTTTGCAATTCACAACTGCATCATGTACGGTCAACCAATCCAAACCGAGAATAACATCAAATTCATCAAACGGTAAAAGCATCAAATCGGCCGGAAAGCAGGAACCTCTGATTACTAGGGGACATTTCTTACAAACTTTGTCAACCAGTACATAACGACCCAAGGGGTTTGACACCCGAACTACGAACTCAGTAGACTCAATAGGTAAAGTCTTACTGGATGCTAAAGTCTCACATACATATGAATGAGTAGAACCAGGGTCAATCAATGCAATCACATTAGCATCAAAGAGAGTGAAAGTACCGGTAATAACATCTGGCGAGGAAGCATCCTCTCGTGCACGTATAGCATAAGCTCTAGCAAGAGCACGAGCCTCAGATCTGGTTGTAGCATCTCTAGATCCTCTCTGACTGTCACTAGGATTTCCTGTATTTCTAGATGGTCTACCTCGAGCAGTAGTAGCACCCGGTTTCCCACTCTGATTTACATTCTGTTCAGACAATCTCGGGCAATCTTTAATAAAGTGGTCAGCTGATACGCACTTGTAACAGGAGCGGTCATGGAATCTACAACTCCCCAAATGCCATTTACCACAATACTGGCACTCCGTTCTGTCTCAACGATCATTTCGAACACTGGCGACCGAAGTGACTCGTGTACTCACAGGGGGTCGATCACGATCTAGTCTAGAAAAGCCCGAAGTGTCTCTAGATCGGCCTAATCATCTGTAAATTTCTTCGATGACTGTTGAAAGGGCTTTCCCGAAGATCTCTTACGAAACTCCTTTGCTCCCATATCAGCTTTTCTTTTCTCCTTACTGAGCTCTTCGGCTTTGCAAGCTCGCTCGGCAAGCACTACAAATTCTCTGATTTCTAAAATGCCAACATACAGCTTTATATCATCGTTCAGTCCATCTTCGAAACGTTTACACATCACAACTTTTGAAGAAATGCATTCTCGCTGCATCGCTCAAATTTACAAACTTTCGTTCATAGTCGATGTGAGACATGGAACCTTGTTTAAGTTCAAGAAATTCTTTCCGTTTTTGATCAAGGAATCTCTGGCTGATATACTTTTTTCGAAACTCGGTTTGGAAAAACTCCCAAGTTACTTGCTCTCTGGGCACAACAGAAACCAACATATTCCACCAATAGTAGGTAGAATCACGTAGCAAGGAGATAGTACACTTTAGGCATTCATCGGGTGTGCAAGATAGTTCATCAAGTACCCGAATAGTGTTGTCCAACAAAAATTCAGCTTGCTTGGCATCGTCGCTGTCTGTAGCTTTAAATTCAGTAGCCCCGTGTTTTCGAATTCTGTCAATCGGGGGCTTATTTAACCTTATCTGCCGGAGGTATCGCAGATGCAAGGGTTGTATTGGTCAGGAATGGGGGTTGTGGAACAGCCGTATTAGTTCAAATGTATTGATTGAACCACTCATTCATTACGCTATAAAAAGCCTGTCTAGCTTCATCATTCGATTACTAGCAATAGGTTGAGAGTCTGCGGTCTTGTCCCTTGCGCGAGCAGCGCTACACTCTCAACATCATCACTACCGCTTCGGTTGGGATCGGGATCCATTACTATAAGTAAACACATTTTTAAGCGTAAATCACCACACTATCAATAAACACATAATGGCATGTATAGGTAAACCCGAATGTATTACGGTAGTCCTAGAATCGACTAAACCGTAGCTCTGATACCAATAAATTTGTAACGCCCCGTACCCGAGACCGTTTCCGGAGTCGAACACGAGGTGTTAACGGACTTAATTCATTTACTTACACAGTTCATTTTAAAATTTCCAGACAAGCTGGCTAACTGCATCACAATTACTTTAAAAATCATATCTCGAGTTCCAAAACTCGAACACCGATTCTGTAAATTTTTCCTGAAACTAGACTCATATGTCCATCTACAAATTGTTTTCTAGAGTTTTTGGTGGAGCTAATTAGGACAGTTTATTAGTTAAAGTCTCCCCTATTTCAGGGTTTGACTACTCTGACCTTCATGCATTATGACTTAGATATCTCCCTGTACAGAGCTTCAATACTTATGATGTTTGTTTCTAATGAAACTAGACTCAAAAAGGAATCTATACATATAAAGCATGACTTTTAATTATCTCTGGTTAATTTATGGTAAATTTTCAAAATCAGAATAGATGATCCAGAAAACGCTCTGGCCCTGTTTCACGAAAACTTAAACATCTCATAAAATACGGCTCATATGGTCATTTCGTTTCTTTCATATGAAAATAGACTCATCAAGATTCGATTACATAATTTATTCACTATTTAATTCCATTCCTACTATTTTTAGTGATTTTTCCAACTTCCGTCATTGCTGCTGTCAGCATCTATTTTAAGGTAAATTTTACCTATTTCATAATTTTTCATGAATCGAATAGCAAATTAACATACATTATTATCAAGGGTAATCCCGATTAGCCATGACGTACGTAGTGCCAATAGGACCATGATTGGCCATTCCAATGGCTAGTCATTACCAAACATTTCCACACCACTTAATAACCATATCACAAGACCATAAGGTTATACTTCAAAATATACGAGCCATTTTCGCATGGCTATACGAATACACATTACTAAAGGGTACTTAATTAACAAAAAGGGTCAGCCCTATACATGCCATTTTCAAAATTGAACTAAAAGAGTACCAAAAAGTGGCTTAGATAGTGTGGATG